>NW_019174368.1:2173412-2265912 GCF_002260705.1 Seriola dumerili
TGAGGGAGTGTATTAAAATTACTACGGGCTGGAGAGAGGGAAAGGTAATGTTATTTTTAGTCTGACTTTTCTGACAGATCCACAGAGGTTCTTTCATTTTTATTTTTTCCTCTGCAACATCGTTAAACACCAGCTCTGTCTGCTTCACACCAGGATGATGCCACAGTTGTGCTTCGAGCTAAATGCTAAGTAGCAGAGCTGCTAGCATATATACACTCTTCATCTTGTTTTGTTTTATTTTTTCCACTATTAGTTTATCTCTTTTTTTCTTTGCCCTGTTCATCCCAAGGATAAACGGACCGGACAAGTCTTATTTCTGAAAATGGCAATAGAAACATGTTTAAAGAAAACAGAGTGGAGCAAAGGGAAGTTGTAGATGTTATTAAATTTGTTCAGGGTGTTTTTGTGTCCGTGTGTGTGTGTGTGTGTGTGTGTGTGTGTGTGTGTGTGTGTGTGTGTGTGTGTGTGTGTATGTGCAGCAAGGACAAAGACAGGGTGACTGAAAAAAAAAAAAAACAGACTAGAGTGCACAGCCTGTTCCAAAACAGAAGACAGGGGAAAGAAAAACAAGCTAAGAGAGAGGTTAGGAGAGTGCCAGTAAGAAAGGATGAGAGGAGGGGGGCAAGGAATTTTAGTCCTAAAGTTATTTTTAAACCAAGAACAGGAACTCTACTGTTGACTTCCCAAACACTGAAACATAGATCGGTATAAGAGCGGGGCTGGGAAAAGGAGACAGGGAGGGTACATACAGGTGTCTCATCCCATACACATGCACCCCTCCAGACACATTCCTAGCATCATTTATGCTCTCAAACTCACACTTACCGGGAACGTGTGGCTGCATATTCATCACATCATTCACAGTACACAGCTCTGTGTTTTAAGACGTTCAAACCTTCAATAAAAAACGAGAAAGGCATTCATTTAAACTTCTATTTGTACAATTCCATATATATACATATATATATATGTATATATACAGCATCTGGTCTGACTGACTATAATCAAGACGTGGTGTACACAAGGAACAGAATCTGCCAATTACAGGCCAATGGTAAATGGAGACAGAAAGTGAGGAGTCACAACGTTTAAAAAAAGATGACAGACCAGCAAAAGGACATGTAAGGAGATTCAAAGATGACTGAGGATACAGTTTCACACTAATTGAAATAACTACAAGGTCATCTACTGTAATCGTCCTCTTGGCACGATCTGTTCAACAACAAGCTTTATTCTGCGTGTGCTTTTCCACAGGGTATGCCACCAGGCTGTTATTAACAAATAAAGACATCTGGGTTTATGGGGAGTGAGTTGGGACAAAACTCTCACACAAAGGCGGGAGGGAGCGTTCTGTGTACGCAAAGAACACACACCCTGCCATTCATGCGTGCTTTGTCAGGGGCTGTTATGAAACCTCAGCTTCATCAATGGCTGTTGTATTCCCAACTGCAGGCTTGTGCAGCCGGGAAACAAGCGAGGAGTGGGAATAAACAGCCACATGAGGAAAGCGATCAGGTGCAGCAGTTACAGCCGTCCGAAGAAGTCGTTATCTGTCAGGAGACACGCAGTACGGTTTGCTCTGCGTCACAGAGTATCACTTCCTTATGACCTTTAGCCCGGGTTGGCGCCTTCGGTGATGAGAGAGGTCAGCCTTAGCACGCACTCCGGGCGCTCCTGATGGGGTCAAAGGAAACTGGGTCACCTGTACCTGTTCATCAGTGAATATGTATCTAACTGTTGGTGCCCACCAACCACCCAAGGCAAGGTCACGCCCTTCCTTCTGGATCCCCCCTCCCGCCTCGCGTCTTCGCCCTCCCTTCACCTCCAAGGTGTCACAGAGAGCACCCTTGTTCTAGCCCTCTCCTCCTTTCCACCGGGACCCCTCAAAAATCCCAGATATCCCTGCAATTTCCGGTGCAATGTTTATTTGGTGGAAAGAGGGCTGGGGGGCGAGCTGCCTTGAAAAAAGAGCCTCACTCACAAACAGTTTGGGCTGCGTTTGAGGGTAAACATGTGCAGGAATGGGTATGTGAGGCGAGCGGTAAGAAGGACTGAGGCTGGTGTGTTCTGGTCCTGACATACAGATCCCACCTCTGCAGGGACACAGAGCACAGCTCTGTTCAGGCCCCAACGGCCACAGTCTAATAAACACCCCACCACCACCACCACCCTCCACCCCCTCCTCTCCTGTCTGTTCAACGGATATCGCCCTCTCCTGGAAAAATTAGGGCATGACATGAAATAACAGGTAAGACCAAACAAACCAAGACCTTGAAATAAACATCTCTCACAGCATTGAAATTATTTTGGTGATTTCATGCACCATAATAATAATAGTCAATGCAGAGATGGACGCATTACCATGAACACCTCTTGAACAATATTTATTCTTTTTTTTATCTAACATAACCATATCTGATTCACTCAAATGCCCCTTCATCGACGCCACCAATTATTTTCCAAATGTGTTGATTTGAATTGATTTTAAACTGGTTGTTATTTGACACCGTCTAAAAGTGAATATTGTTCCAATGTATTTTCATACAATTAAAATGTTCAAATTGGGTTGGCCAGTTAGCAATCGTAAGCTATAGTACCACTTATCCATTACCTTTAAGCTAGGCAATGATTCTGCTGTTTAGCCACTATTTTTAGCTACATGTTTTAACCATTTACCCATTATAGCTAATTCAAATCTTTACCTGTTTCTTTTAGCAATCTATTTTAACTGTTTATCTCTTATTTTTAGCAATTTATTTCAACCATTTATCGATTACGCTGAGCCTTTTTTACCATTTTTCCATCATCTTTAAGCTAGCTAACGTTTTCAACTGTTTATCCATTACCCTACTTTTAGCTAATTCAATTTCATTTTTACCTAACTATTTAGACTGTTTATTAATCACTTATAGCTATCCATTAAACCCCTTCATCCAATGCTTTTAGCTAACATCTCTGCTCACTTGCTAATTACTTTTCACACTCATTTGCAACAGGTAGCGTTCAGCTGACTCAATATGTCAATAAATCAAATTGGAATTTCTATTTTTTTAAATTAGTTGAGCTAATTGACAATCTGTGTGCCTATAACACGTTAACATAATATGTTAGCAGTAAAAAAAAACTAAAAAAAAAAATACAACATGAAATAATGGAAACATATAACAGCTCCACCAGCTACTGAACAGAACTTCAACATCTACACAGGCGTTCATGTTATCGTGACCTTTTGTAAAACAGACATGGACAAGGGAATAATCAAGATGACAAGAAATTAATGTATTAGAATGACCTAAACAGTTTCTTATAAGCATGTCCATATTGTTTTTAAAATGTTTAAATGTCTGAAAGCCAGTGAGAAGACAACAAGGCATAAATTAGAAATGCAGAGCCGCAAGACATGAGGAAGTCAGTGGTCGCCCTTCTTTGGCTGGACAACTGCCCCTCACTTCCTCCTCGATGAGAGTGGCTTCAGTGGCCCTACAGGTAGGGAATGGATGGGGGCGTCGGGGTAGGTGCAGGGTGTGGGCGGGGGTGAGTTTTCAGGGAGCAGGAGGGGCACATGTAGGAGGGAGTCCGACTGACAGATGGGAGGTAGGAAATGGGGGCGTCTGTCTCTCCTGTGGCTTGCCGCTGTGTCTGGCTCTCTGTGGCTCATCACTCCCCTGCATCTAGATACAAATAGTCGTTGCTGGTTGTTTGTGTTGATGGTGTCTTTCGCATTGCTATCTGCAATGCCCAGACTTTGTAACCATTCACAGAGCCTGGCATCCTCTTCTTCCTCAGTGAATGATGGCACTATGTATTTCTGTTTCCCTGCACAGTCCACCTTATAGCTCCTCTTTCTCCTCTTTTGCTGCTGCTTTTCTTTGATCGCAGGTTCCTCTGATGTCTGAATTGGAGTCACCAATCTGCCCTGTCTGCCTGTGTTTCTGCCACTGGCTCTAGCAGATGGACAGAGGTGAGAAAACAGATGTCTGTCTTGCTGCCCACTTTGATCCTGAGGACTCGCTGACACTAGAGACCATGTATCTGCAAAAACCCCTGACCTAAACACAGCTCTTCTGTGTAGCTCTAAGTCCACTTCAGGCTCAAGTGCATTCAACACGGTGCTAGACTGAATATCCTCTGAAAGTGCATCGTTGCACCTGAGTGGGCACATAATTGTACGAGCATGGTTGCTTGTCAGTATGTCTGTAAAAGTGTGTATGTCTGAAGCTTCAATATTGTGTGAGTTTGCAGGCAACACAGCTCTAGACCTGCAGAATATAGAGCGAAGCCGTCTGTGTGGGGGCACGCTGGCAGAGAGCCCAGACAATCCTATGCTGCGAAACAGCGGAGGCGGTCGAAGAGTGGGGGAAGGTCTTGAAACTCCAACTTTCCTCTGAAGGCTTTTATCCATCCTAATACTTTGGGACGTGCTTCAAAAATGCCCCTCAGATGTCCTCCGGCGTAGGAATAAATGGCCCATTCCCATGTTCAAAAGTGCTCAAATAGCCTACTATAATAATACAAATCCACAACAGTCCAAAGTGAGAGTGATCAAAAAAGACATCTTCTTTACATCTTCACTTCTCTAACCTAAAAGTGTCCAAATGGAGGTTGTTTAGTTTGCACAGTGACAAAATGTGGCAAAAATAAAAGAGGGAGTCTGACTCTTCATCTTTTCAAGAAGATGCTTGTGGTTGTCATGACAAATGACTCAAAGAACCAAGTGCTTTTCCTCTGCAATTCCTCATCTGGTCCTGGAAATGGTTTACCACAACGACTTTATGCTTTAAATCTTCTCCCATCCACTATTTCCCTATACTAACACTTAGTCTGTGCTCCTCTCTGTCCAGTGGCTGCTTCAGTCTATTTGAGTCTGACTTCTTTCACTGAGCCTTGGATGACACCCACCTCTATTATAAACAACCCACCCACCGTCTCTCTCTTTCATCCTGTTGCCCTTGCGCATCAAAGGCTCGGTCCATCCACCGAGCTGTTCCATCTCTATAAATTATGAATTAATCGTGCAGAGCATGAGCGCAGGAGATGTCATGTTTTTACTGAGGAAAATTGGACCCACAGACAACATATTACTTGTTTATTGTTCACATACATAAAAAACAAACAAACAGGCAACGATGCTTCACCCAATGCTTGTTTGTTATCTTAAATTATATCGTCCTACCCGTACTTCAGGGCAGTTCCTAATTCTAAGGATTGTTTTACAGTTAGAGAAGCATGCTTATTTGCTGTCTTGTCAAGAATTATATGAGAAGATTGATAATGCCTCATGGTAATAAATATTAAGCTACAGTTAGCGTAGCTTAGCATAAACACTGCAAACAGGTGGAAACAGCTAGACTTTCAGTACATTTATCTGATATAAGTAGGACTTTAAATGCAGGGTTTTTATTTAAAATGGGGTATTTTTATATTACGGTATTAGTTCTTTATATATTTATACTTAGGTAAAAGGTATGAACACTTACACTAATACGTGCTTTCACAATACGTGATGGCTTAACTTGTTCTCAGGGTTAAATCTCACCAATCTCTTGCTCCTCGTAAACGGTCCATTGTGTACTTCCGGACCTGGCCGGGGGGTGGCGCTGCTCACAGCACCGCAGCCAGGACGAGGCGATAAAAAGCCGCTCGGTCCCTTTTGTAATCTGCGGCACCAAAGCGGAAGTACTTCAGTAGTCCGCGAGGTCAAGATCAACGCTAGCTAAACGGCAAGGTAAACACGGAAAGTACTTGGCATCAGTTTATTTAATCTGTGTTGTACGTGGCAAATGTGTTAGTGAAACAGTCCGGTGTGTGTGTTTGTGTGTATGTGATTCTAAATGTTTGGAAGCGGTGAAGGGTAAGGCTGGGATGAAGAGGAGGAGGAGGAGGACGACGACAACGAAGAAGAGGGCAAAGTCATACGTAACGGAGGTTAATGGAGTAAACGAACAGCCGGTAGATAGGCAGCAGACACGAGAGACGCAGTAAACCACTCCAAGCAAGTTGGGAGTGAATGGATTACTAGTAACGAAGGACATGTTGATTATGAAAGTGTTGAACGGCGTTAGCTCGGTTGTCTCTTCGTCTGTGAGGCGTGAGTGTTGTAACAGCAGAACATCATGGCTGTACATGTGTTCACAGAGAAGCTGACCGTTAATGAAGTTAGCATCACTGGGCAGTTTTACTAGCATAGCTAAGTAGTGAAATACTAGAAAATAATGATTGTTGGTTTGTTAGTAAAGTGTTTGATGGAGTAAACTACCTTCACAGGCCATAGAGATTTCCTAAATCAGCATTACACAACTTATACTTGAATGTAAGAAACTATTGTACAACAGCACATCTAATGGTGATTTTTTTTTTTTAAATCGCTTCTACTGCTAGCAAGCTCTGGGGGGTGAGCTGCTGCTGATCCCATTACTGACTGCTTAACGGTTTAAACTGCCAAGCAGTGACACTATATCTGCAGGGACTGAACCTAAAAGTCATTTTCATTACAGCTAGAGCGATTAGTCGACAAATTGTTTCTTCTGTCTTCTATCGACAGGCTATTTAATCGGCAGCAAGTTTGATAATGGAATAATAATTTACATTTTTGAATGGTGAAGTGAATGTTTTTGGGGTTTGGATGGCTGGTTCAGTCCAAACAGTTTCAATACTACAACTTGGGTTCTGTAAAATTTTGATGGGATTTTTCACCATTTTCTGCCATTTTATAGACCAAATGATAAATTGGTTATGTGAGAGAATAATCAACAGGTACATCTGCATTAATCTAATTCTGATTATTCTATCAATTCATTGTTTTTTTCTATGAATTGGTGAAAAATGGTCATTACTGTTCTTGAATAATTCTCTATAATACTATTATTAAATAATGTATTTTTTTTTTTTAAAAAACAGTAAATTTCTTGTATTTTCGCTCAATGAATTGTCGAATGACTGTTGAGTTAGTGACTAATTGGCACAGCTCTAATACTCTTTCCTGGCAAGGAAGTAGTGCTAATATTTTGTACGTGCAGGGATTAAAGTGGATTCAGACTTTAACGCCCTGCCTTTTTATGTCAGATCAGATAAGACCTATTGCAGTTGTTGATGGATTTGTTTGTGCTATGTAAACTTACATAATGTTGGTGACTATGAGAGTCTTGTGAAATCTTATTTGTGCTTCAGTTTAACAAGCATACAGGAAAACACACCCACCCATTGTGCACTCTGCATGGAGAAAGTGGCTGTAAACACGCTGGACTTGCATAAGTGTCCTCTTTAGTGGTACAGTAAAAGCATTGAGAAGTCCTTCTGCTTTTACCTCAACCTGTGTCAAACTGGCAAAAAAATTTAAATGAATTCTATTAAACAACATTTAATATTTTGTTATCTTCTGTCTTTTTTTACAGATGGCTCACAGGCTGCTAGTACGTAGAATTTGGACGCTGTCAGTGAAGGAGATCCGCTGCCACCCAGCATCCACAGCCACCACCGCTTCCTCCTCTTTTTCCACCTCCCTGCAGTCCGCCACAACCCGAGTCTCCTTCCTCTCTCCCTCACGCACTCTTCCTCGCTCCCTTCCTCACACCTCCTGCCGGGCAGTCTCCTTCAACGTTCAGGACCATGAGGACTTCACAGAGAGGGTCATCAACAGCGAACTACCCGTGCTAGTTGACTTCCATGCACAGTGAGTACTCCAGGGACATGTGGTTATAGGTGACTGAATGATGAAATCAAAATCAACAAGAAATTAACAAAATCCAACAGCTCTCTACATTTGAGAACAAAGAACTATATAGTGTTTGTCACTTTATTCAAAATGACTGAAGCTATTAATTACTTATAACAACCTGTTGAGTGAATAATTTTTTAACTAAGTGACTGCAGCACTATAAACCATCTAGATGGGATAAAATAATGTAGGAGTTGAAGATCAGGCTGACTAATTTGCAAATAATGTCAAAAATAAAAGTTTAAGTAGAGAATTTCTTTAGATGTAATGTAAAGGTGACACAGATTTTAATGTAAAGGTGACACAGATTTTGCCTGTTCAGAAGAGTAGTGTGTGCATATATATATATATATATATATATAGTTCTGGCTGTATTTAGGAAAACACTCCTAAAGAAAGAAATATTTGGACTTCAGTTTTTCTGAAAGAGCCTAGATGGGTGTGGAATGCAAAATAAGAAAAGAAGGATTAAAAAAAGTGAAGCTTTTTTGTCTTTATGATGAATTCATGATTCAGATTATACACAAATCTAATCATTTCTATTTTATGAATAAACATGAATCACATCAGAGACTAAATCGGTGCCGTTAATCCCACAAAGAGTTTGTCAAATCTGAAGTATATTAATCATGAAATGATATTCTTTCAATCCCTACTGCAGCCTGTTTGTTCTTTTTTACGGTCTCATTACATCACCTGACCAGTCATTACACAGATGCTGATTTGGGTGTTGCTTAAAGCTGCTCTGTGAGCCTCCCCTTGCTCCTCGCCTCCTCCAAGACACATTTAGGGCATGGGAACGTCCTTGATGATGGTGGACCTTGATTAATTTCTGGGTCATAGGCTGGAGGACAGAAGAGCAAGGAAGGGAGGAGGCATAATTAATTAAATGGAAAAAAAAAACCCTGGTGCTGTGCTGGATCACTCTCACAGCTTACTGAGAAACTTGAACATGGCAATCGTTAATGTTATGTTCAGTCAAAACATCTGCTGTCAAAAAGACCTGCTGCGTTATACTTTATAATTTATATTTTTCATTATTCCTTTGTCTTGACACCTGTTGTTCAGCACTTTGTAAACTTGCTGCTTTAAAGTCTTATACAAACACATATAATCATAATTAGTTGAAAAGCCTTCAGCAGCTTGTAGTCACACAGTCTGTTTGTGTCTTTGTTGTTTTTTAGGTGGTGTGGTCCTTGCAAGATCCTTGGGCCGAGGTTGGAGAAGGCTGTTGCGAAACAGAAAGGCCGTGTTGCCATGGCAAAAGTTGACATAGACGACCACACAGACTTGGCTATTGAATATGGGGTGAGACTTGAAGTATTTCTGTGGCATTACTGACATTTTTTAAGTTTACCATCTAAACTTTGAAGCTTGTAGTTTGTATAGAGTATCCATTGTTAGTGGTCGTGGAGGAAATTTTGATAAAATTTTGCTAAAAGATCACATGCAGTCAGAGAGGAGGATAATACATTGCATTGTACTCAACTGCATTACATAACAATCATTAAGACATAATATTATTAGTCTTGTCTTATAAAACATAAATTTGTCCGTTGCCAGGTGTCTGCCGTTCCGACAGTAATCGCCATGCGGGGAGGTGACGTCGTCGACCATTTTGTGGGGATCAAAGATGATGATGAGCTGGACTCGTTTGTCAGCAAAGTCATTGGACAATAGACCAACTGTTCCCGCCCTGCCATTCACCACCGTTCTGGTGCCGTTTTGTATGATTCTGGCATGGTCGGCAGCCCTTAGCCGCCATCTTGAGCCTGTTTAGCAGCAGCCGACAAATAAGTAAAATCTCTGCTGCAGTCCCAGCTGGCAATCTCTCAAATGCTCACACCCATCCCTAGACACACTGCTTCAGCTGTGCATTATGGCTTCTGTCTCTCTGTCTCCCTCTTGTTTCTTTTGTCTAGTGCTGGGTGTGTGCCTCCTTTAACCTTTTTAGTTCACGCTGTGCTCCATTTTGCAGCAGTTCCATTTCTTTCAAGTAATGTGACGGCTCCGCGGCTCTATTCATACCGCTAGAGCCGCCGAGCTGGTGTGTAACAGTTCGCTGTAAAAGTCTGTAGAATGGGGGAAAATACACCGCTGTAATGCACTTATACTGTATGACATGAGGGATGAACATTTATAGTTTTAATGGTGAAGAGGATTTAACTTAAAACCTGACAATACTGAATGAGGTTTGACAGTGTTACCTGTAGTTCCTGCGTATGTCCACTAGATGGTGGCATTTCTTTGACATCGCAGAGCCACACATGGTCATTTTACACCAGTATGCCTAATAATGTGAGAAAGGAAGATATGTTTGCGTGTTTGTCTGTGTCTGTATGTTTGTGTGTGTGTGGGTGTGTGTGTGTGTGTGTTTGTCTTGGGGTCCTGACTGTGAAACTGAAGTCGAGCAGGAATTGCAAATTATGAGTTTGATTTAGTTTATTACTGAAATGAACTCAATGTACCACAAACATGATCAACTGATGTAATAAAGGAGAGAAAAGATGTTCTGTATTTGATTTGTGTTTTTGTGTGTGGTTGAAAAAGAGACGAGGGTGGAAGATTTACTGTCCCTAATGACGCTGAGGCAATATTTCTGTGAAGTTCATGGACTTTCCCGGCCCTGGATGTTTTGACAGCAGTGGAAGTCACCAGAAATAAGATGCTGGTTTGTTGTTTTTTTTTTGTTTTGTTTTGTTTTTTTTCTCTGTGTGTCTGCATCTCTAGGAATCAAAGGAGAAGAAGTTGGTGCTCAATTATTCCCTGTTTTATTATGTCTGTGTTTAGCATGCAGTGTTATATATTCCCCCATTTCTGTCTGACCGTGGAGCTGTTACTCATGCTGTCACAACCCTCTCATCAGTGTAACTGAAACGCCTCCACACCACCCTCCACTTATTGCCTCTCTGTAAATGACCTCCCTGCTATCATCCCCTTAAATCGACAGTGTCTGCCTTCTTGTCTGTCTCTCCAATCCCCACAATGTCTTCGAGTCTCACACCTGACCCTAACGTCCTCCTCCAAACCACTTTTCCCTCCTCGATCAGAGTTGGGGTCAACACATGTCGAGCCAGACAGTTGACTGCCCCATTTGACCTTTCATTTTCATTTTCACCTGCTTGGTAACATGTTGGATCACTCGCCTGTGTCTTCAAACATCACACCAATGTAGACGCCTCTGTACTTTGGATTTCTGACTTTTGGCGCTGCCTGCTTGTTGGGATGTTGCCATGGTTCCCAATTATTAAACCAAAAGTAATAAAGTGCTGTGTTATCACTGGACATTGTAAATGTTTAACAGTGGAATAGCACGGCAAGGTGAGTTTGCATAGCACAACAAGTAAATTAAGTGTTGTTC
Organism: Seriola dumerili; assembly: GCF_002260705.1. Lineage (NCBI taxonomy): Eukaryota > Metazoa > Chordata > Actinopteri > Carangiformes > Carangidae > Seriola > Seriola dumerili. The sequence continues at coordinate 2,184,488 of NW_019174368.1, forward strand.
ATAAGACTAAAGAAGTAAAAAAAAAAAAAAAAAAAAAAAATGCTTTTCCAGTGTTTTACCTGTCCCACTGGGGGGTGCACCTACATGCACTTCCCATGCAAGGTCTCTTTCCTGTGTTTGTGTGGACTGTAGGATTAAGGCGTTTCTGTGTCATCGACCGCCAGAGACACTCGAGTAAATGAGGTCAAATGGGGCTGAAGGAGACAGAAGAGCACCTGCAGTCAGAGAGTCATCATTTCATCATACCCTCTTCTCTCACGACCCTCTAACCATAAAAACATTACCATCCCAGCCTGCCTTGCCATCCTGGCATGCCGTAACAGAGACCACAGCTGACAGAATCATGACAAGGGCCTTCAGACTGCTTATTAAGTGCACATCATTTGACATGTTCCATCTGCATTTTCAGCGGTCCCGGCTTGGATTAGATCATCGCAGAGGAAGCCAGGGGATATGATCGTGCAGAGTTGCTCGGTAGCAACCGGGTGCAGAGACCCTGTGGTTTTTTTTTTTTTTTGGAATAGAGGGAATTCCACTGGCATTACATAAGCAGGTGTGAATGAGGCAAGTGATCCAGATGTACAAACAAAGTTGTTGTTGTGTGCTGGATGAAAGACATTCCTGCATAGTTCAGCGATGTCTGGGGCTGCATCATAGCACCTTTGTTAATGATCTGCCATTTTAACCTCTTTCAACCTCTTCTCTGCCTCTCAGTAATCACCGAATGGTCTTGAGGCCTCAGGATTCACACTCATGAATCAATCTGCCCCCCCCCCCCCTTTCTCACACCCCCACACCCCCCTCCATGTTGTCTGCTCATCCTCTTTGTCTGCCCTCAGACAGGAGGTGACTGAAGAAATGACGACAAGCTCCAAAGGTTCAAGAGCAGCGCGTAACCCTACACCTCTTCCGCCAAAAACAATAGACCACACCTCCACCCTCGCTCCCGCTGTCTCTCTCTCTTACTCAACCACTCTTGTGACCATATAAGGCAAAAAAAGACAGGGGAAGCCAGCGGCTGCTGCTGAACAAACGGGCTGAGAGGCAGAGTTGCAGAATTCTTCGAGTGACTCTATCCCTACTCTATTTGCTCGCCTCTCTCAGAGCCTGAAACTGTTGTTTGCTGTGTGTTTGTTTGAAATTAAAGCGGCTGTCACTGGGCCAAATGCTTTTGCTGTGTGTGTGTATGTGTGTGTGTTTGTATGTACAAGATGCATTGCAATTTCTGTGTGTGTGTGTGGGAGAGAAAGAGAGAGAGAGAGAGAGCGACTTTGTAACAACACCCAGATCTGGCACGGCCTGAGAGCATTCTGTGTTTATAGTAAATACATAGCTGTATTTGTATTTGAAACACATGCTGCCCTCCACCTTGTTAGGTCTCCACTCTGTTCCAGACAAATACCAACCCGAGACAGACAAAGCAGCCACTGCCAGTTTATATCCCTCCATCTTTTCCTCATGCAACATACAAATGGCTTACAACAATATATCGACCTAGAGTGCATTAGAGATGCATCAGCAATCAGCACAGATGATGAATGAGCAAAGAGACGTCTTAACAAAAGAGGGGAGGCGTTCTGTATTTTCCCTTTATTCCACATTCCTTGGTTTTGTGAGTCAACATGTGTCTTATCACTCCTTCCTGTGTACTGATTACTACGGAAAGGAGGAGGATGGTGGCACTGGAAGCAGGGCGAGACTAAAGAGCAGAAGACAGCCAGTTACTCTGCCATACTCTCATTACTGCATTATCTTAAAAGCTGGAGCTGCTCTTAATTATTCCTTGTGGTTCTTGCCTTTAAGGTACACACAAACAAACACTTGGCTTTATGATGCCGAGAGATTGTGTGAACTGAAGCGAGTGGCGTGAATAATTTTGGCAGGGTGTTGTACGCGGCTGGGGAATGATGTCGAACAAAACGGCAAGTTGTTGGAAAGATCACTTTGAAGCATGTGTGTGTGTCGAATCGTCTCTCGGTGTACGTCAGGTAAGAAGAGGTTACAGCTACAAGATCTGGGTCAGACAGGAGCATTAAACAACCTATTTACCAGATTTGACACAGGTCTGAGCCACTGTATGTCCATATTTCCCTGTTCATGGATGAGGGCACAGAAACGCGCACATTCTCACCAAGACACCCAAGCGTGAATGCCCACACACATGAATTCACACAAGTAATTACACAGCGAGCATGGTCAGTGAGTTAACATGCCACTCTTTTAACATACTGTCACTGAATGGGTCTCTTTCTTTCTGACTGGATGATATAATGGCTTTGCACACCCTGAATTACAGACACACCCTGCTGCTATTACAACCAACTGAAGGAAGGAGAAAGAGAGCGAGAGAGAGAGAGAGAGAGAGAGAGAGAGAGAGAGAGAGAGAGAGAGAGTAGGTCACAGGGAAAAGGAGAGCGCGAGGTAGCGAGAGGGAGGGAGATAGTGAGGTCAGAAGTGTCCATATTTGGTCATTTATGCCTGCATTTTAATCCTACATTTCTTTCTTTGCCCAGTTCTCTTTGTTTTGTGTCTTGTGCCATTTACTGTGTAACTACTTTTTACTTTATAGGCACACGGTTATTTCAACGTGAACTTCTTTTCGATTTTGAAATTTGTTTTGAATTCAAAGTTGTTTATTTTATTATTTTTGTATGTAAGCAGTCTCTCACTCTCTTTTACTCCCCCTCATTCCCCTCCACTTGGCCCTCTCTCCTCTCTCGGCATCTGGTCCTGCTCAGCTAATAGGCGACAGGGTGACCTTTGACCCCGTAGCTGAAATTTTGGATATTTCCCATCCATCCCGGACAGAGATTTATTGATTTTTCCAGGCAGCCTTGCTGAATGTTCAATGTTTTGCTCTACATACATGTGATGCCCAGCTGCTAAACGTATAGGAAAACACACAGACACATTCTTTTCATAATGACACATAGCGAACATAAATCACACGTTCTGCAGAAAATGTGATTTTCCTATGTTTGTGAATGGATGGCAGCCATGCCTGAGGCCCCGTTATAATGTCAATTCTTGGGTTAAATATAGGAATAAAAAGTTGTCTTTGTGTGGTGTGCTGAATGTGCAGCTGATGTCACTGATAGAAGCAATATCTGCAACAGGTCTTATCCCAGGACCACAGGGCAGCATCATCTGTTTCATATTCCTGCCTCTTATCAGGCATCACCTCCTGAGTGAAGAATGGAGGATAAAACAGAAAGAGGTCAAGATTTTGCTTGTCTGAGAAGAATTATCTTTGCACTTCCTTCCTCTAAACCATTTTTTTCTTCAGATTTTTCAGACCTATCAGAAGATCACACCATCAACATCATCCATCATGTTTCTAATGTGTTAGTTTGACCTGATTAAAAACTAAGTTATTCAATACTATTTGATGTGCTAATATATAAAATGCTATAATTTTGTCATATAAGTGAACTGTCAAGGGGTTGGGTCAGTTTGATGAAGATTGCATTTGCCCTGTTAATGGCAGAAGCTAGACCTTTCAACCATTCATTCATTACTTTTAGCTATTTCAACTGTTTGTCCGTTAATTTTAGCTAACTAGTTCAACTGTGTTAGCTAACTAGTTCAGCTGTTTTATCTATTACTTCTACTGTTTTATCCACTACATCTAGTTAACTATTTCAACCGTTTATCCGCTAATTTTAGCTAACTAGTTCAACTGTGTTAGATAATTATTTCAACTGTTTTATTCATTACATTTAGCTAGCTAGTTCACCTGTTTTATCTCTTACTTTTAGCTAACTATTTCAACTGTTTTATCCATTACTTTTAGCTAACAAGTTCACCTGCTTTATCTCTTACTTTTAGCTAACTATTTCTACCGTTTATCCGTGGCCATTTATCAAACTGTTTAGACTTTTCTGCTCACTTGCCAACTAGTTTTCCCACACTCATTTGCAACCTGTGGTGTTCAAGTGTTACAGCTGACTCAATCTGTGGATATTTATTTTTCAATCAAATCATGGCCTAATATTTTTTTTCCCAAATTAGTTGAGCTATACCACAATCTTTCCACTGGCAACTGAGGTTACACCCTGAGGCACAAGTACCCCTGGTTAGGAATCGCTGCTTTAAATTATATTTCAGCCTCAGTTCGTGCTGATCAAAGCTGCTGACTTTTTTAATCCATGTTTCCCACTGAAAAAAAAAGAAAAATATCTAGTTTCCATTGCTAATGTTTCCCTGCTGGTTGTGGCATGCGTTGGCTCTGTGCCGTCAGTTCCACTCTACAAACTGTGCTCAAATCAACCAATTTGAATCCCAGAGGAGTATTTGCAGTATTTGAAGTAAACAGGTTCACATTGTACTCTTCCATTCCTCTGCGCAGATTTTGGCAGTGGCATCACAGAGCTTTTATCTCCACAGCCATCACTTCACACTTTTTATTCAGTTTTCTTGCACTGTCCCACCACCTGTTCCTCTTTTTCTACCATTGCCACTGTTTTTTTGTTTGTTTTGTTTTGTTTTGTTTTTTTTACAGATATCTGTTGCTTTGTATTTGATTTCATTTGATAAACATGTGTTCCCTCTACAAATCTCCTTTCTCTTCTTTGTTGTTTACTTTTCTGGCAGACAAATTGAAGAGCTAAATGTCAGGATTGATTAGAAGTCTGAACAAATATTTCTCTCACTCACATTAATTAGATCACCACCTGCAGCGGTTCCCAGGTAGTGCTGACATGTCTGGTCATGAATCTGGTTCTACCTGACTGCGTGATGGGAACCTGTGAAATTAAATCAAATAACTATACTGTACTATACTGATCTAATCTTATATCTGACAGGTGCACTGGTTCATTTACATCAATACAATATTCATGTATAAAAACACTGAGAAGACATACTGAAAAGTCCAGTTATAGGTTTAAAGATGGAATTATGAAACTTAAATATAAGAAAATCTCAGTTCTTCTATTGTGGGATGGATCACACGCTGCTTTGAGAAGAGGAGTATGGGAAAATCTGTGATGATCAAATTAGCATGCACATGAATATTTAATTATCATTACCATTATTATAAATATATCAGATTTTTTAAAGGGTACTTTAACTCATTTCACTTAACTTAACATGCAAAGTGTATTTCACACATAGTTTCATCCAAAAACTTTTTTATAAAGTAGATTATATAAAATATTTAAAATCCCTTGGCTTGAAACAGAGGCCAGTAGGGTGAAGCTATTATTTTTAACAGTGACATGATCACTGATGTTTTAAATTGTTCAACAGTTCAAGGCCCTATAGGTCAGTGTCCACCCTGCCAAAGCGTCACTACTAAATCTTTAACAGCTCCATTGGTCCTATACTGCTGTTGACCTCCAACCTTTCTTTTTGGAGGAGGCGAAAGCAACTTATAAAGTGCTATACTATTAATACAACACTGATGAATATATGATCTTATTTTCTAGTGTTGGGCAGAGGTAGGTGTACAGTTTTCTTTCTGTGGAGTGAAAGTATTTGATAACACAAACACTCAGTGATAGGAGTACCAGTACAGAAGAGCCCAGATAGACCTGTGTGCGTGGGATTTGTCTGATATTTGGCAGCCTTACAGCAGAAGTAGTATCAAACCCTTGGAGCCATCACTGCTACTTGTTTTCAATGTAGACATTGGTCAGACTAGATCCTGTTGACACATGTAGGGAGACCCTGGATGATGCAGTCCATCCTGAGAGTGACTGGTACATATATGGTCATAAAAATCCTTAGTATGCACATACCTCTCTCATTAAACACAGCTTTATCTGTCCTGCCTCCGTCTTCTTAACGCTTTCAACTTCAGTTTTTGCCCAGCCCAGCGGCTGTCAGCCCTCAATTTATGCACGCCTTCGGGATACCGTGATTGGCCCAAAGGGTGTGGATTATAAAAACGCGCCAGACATTGGCCAGAGGGGCGGATACATGAGGGTAGCGGCCCGCCTCGTCCTGGACCGCACCCCGGCGCCTGCTGTCTACGTACTGGGTGAAATTACGCGACCCAGTGAGCAGCCAGTGGAAGAGGGAGGGCAGAAGGAAGAGGGTAAAAGAAAAAAAAAGATAGAAAGAGTGACTGAAGTAGAGAAAGAGAGGGAGGAAACAAGCGCTGTAGTTTAGCCTGAACTCTCTGCGAAGCTGCTGTCGACAGGAAAAGAAGTTTGACTCACGGCGACGCTGACTGAGCCACTCGGTTGTTGTTAGCCACCCTCTGAAAGGCGTCCTGCACCCTATAAGCAGGTAATATTCTCAATTTGAACACTTTTGTCTGCCATGCTCTCCCTCGGTGTACTCTTTCATTCAAGTCGTTGCCCGTCACTCCAGCAAGTGCAGCGAACCAGGAAGCACGGTGGCTAGTTCACGGCTGCAACTTCATGCAGCCGCGCTGGGTGGAGCGGGACCTCCCTAACAGATTTAACCCCGGGTTTCTTTAACTTTAACGGCGCTTGAATACGTTTATTATTGTTTTAAACGTTTTTTTTTTTTTTTTTTAATACGCGGAACCGTGAACAATACGCGAGGAAGAGGTGGTCAAATACAGCATCAGCTTTGTTTGGCAGCTGGCGAGAAGCTAAAAGCTATAACTGTAGAGGCAGGAAGTGATTCGCTTGAATGAGTTGCAGGAAAAAAAAAAAAAAGAAAAAACGACCGGTGAAGAGTTTGAGCTCCGGTCGGCTGGAAAAGAGAGAGAGAAAAATTGGGTTCAGACTCCACACGAACACCGGCTCGGGAAGTGTAGCATCGGTAGTTTTTGCGGTTGAACTTTTCGGTTTGTAACGGTCAGAAACGGGACGACGTGTGTGGCCAGCAATGTGTCTGGCTGGCGGCATGACGTCACCAGCTCGCCGGTAAATCGAAAAATATATTTTAAGATATAAAATAAAATTAAAATAAAATAAAATAAAACGAGGCTGGAGCACCTCACTGAACCATGTCATATATATATATGTGTGTTTCTTTTTGTGTTTCTGTCTGTGTGCTCGTGCTGCTGGTAACACCGGGGCCCCTTGAGGGGTTTTCAACGGGCTCCCTGTAAAATAAGGAACACATTCGACTGTGATTTAGGTCACTATAGGGTAACAGTATGTATTGTCTTCATTATAAGTTACCTTCTCCATTCTGTAGATGGACCTGAAAACATTCTTTATTATTTATTTATTTATTATTAAACCATCCTCTTTTCAGAGATACATTATCTCCTTTAAAGGGGAGGCATGTCCAAAATGACATCGATAGGATACATAACAGAGTGAGATAATACATTTACAACTCATTTTAAGACTGTTGTATTCTTCTTAAAACATGTTTTAGATGTTGCGTTTGAATGTCTGATATGAAGGCAAATTAAGTTTTACTCCAAGCTGAGGGTGCATAGTATGGAAATGCAGTTTTAACAGAATGGACTATGAAGATTATCCATCTGGTCTGATAACTGTAATTTTACAGAGGTAGATAAGCATTGGTTGTTGTATCAGTTAGCCAGATTTCTTACCCAGAAATACACAAGAGTGCCAGCTGAAAATGACTGGGTTTGTCTTCTACTTACACTGCAGTTCACTGAGATGATCAGGAGCTGGGCAACATGAGTTTTCCATGGCTTAAGAGATTTTATGGGGTATATCAATATCCAAGTGAAGTACATTTTATTTCTTCAGGCCAATGCCACAAATCTTCCTCGGAGAGCTTCATAAACTGTAAAACATAAAGTCTCCCTCTAATCTGGGAGCCGTGAAAATTAAGGACATATTGAGGCTAAGTTAAGTTTTTCGATGTGGAAAAACGTGGATCAGTGACGGCTTCAAACAGTGTCCAGGTAGAAAAATTGTATCTTGTAATTTCAGTTCAGTATCAGTTAGGAAACTTTGTTCTCTCTGCAGTCAGTACATGAGTCATCACATTCATTCAGGCTACCACAAATGCACATTACTGCAAGACATTTGATGCAGTCATTTCTTCAGGCCATACTCAGACATTGATTTTTACAATCTGACTTTCGTCTCATTCTCATGAAGCCTGACTCTGCTATGTCATGGTGCATTTACATAAGTGTTGTGCTGTTGTCAGTACAATTTATGTTCGCTGTTTTGGCACATCATTGTGTTTGCACTTAGGGAAGCAAATAGACTCTGGTATGCTTGCACGCCCTTCTGAGTTTACGTATGGCAAGTTGTGTGGCTCAGTATCTGGAAGGAAAAAAAATATTACGTGTGAATTCAACCTCAAGTCAGACTGGGCATTGTAGCACTCACAACTCTGGCAAACCTGCTTCCCATTGTACAAAGTGTTAGTGGTCTCAGAAAGTGAGAGCAGCACCTTTTTTGCACTTAATTTTAATAATTAGAACCGTACACTTATGTTGTGCTGATGTTTTCTGCCAAGAGGCCATTAAACCACAGTGTGAGTTTACCACAATAATAACTTTTTGATACTCAAGCATTGACTGTGCAAATGATGGTTCATGCTGATATTCTCTTAAAACTAGCTGATGTGTGTGTGTGTGTGTGTGTGTATGCAGGTGTGTTCAGTCTCATTTAGCATTTGTGTATCTCTTTTTATCAAAGTCATCTGTCACGGTGGCGTAGTCTCCGGATGATACACCGACACTCTTTCCTAGAGCAGTTTCAGTCATTCGCCGTGTTGCTTGACAGAGACACGTCTGCAAATATTCTAGCCTTAGCAGGACACATTGGGTGACATGTGGTATGTTCATATCCTGTTATTGCATTTGAGTCATTTGGTTGAATAAAGTCCTGGCAATGCATTGTGCAATACCTTCTCTGGAGGCCAGTTCCTCTCACTTGTTGCCAGTTTCAGTGCAGTTATGAAGCCCCCCGCCGAGATCGTTACATTCCTTCATTCGTGTGTCAGCAGTGTCCATACTCGAGGCCCCCTGGGACAGCTATGTACTGTAGGCTGGACAAGATTAAATGCAGACATTTTGAACATGAACAGGGAGCTGGTGTGCGAGGCTGTTCAGTCTGAGAGAACATGCCTGTGGATGTTTAGATTTCATTGAACAGACAGTTGTCCTTCCTGAGCCAGATTACTTGCAGGCCCCTTGTTTTTTGTTGCAAATGAGAGCGCAGCATGGAGAGGGCAGTGTGACACAGTTTGGCACTCTGCAATCCACAGCTGTCTTCTGTTATGAAAGTCCCAAGGTTCTTGTGAACCAAATGTGAGGTGTCTCTAATCTTTTATCTGATGTGTGTGTGTGTGATCTTCTAACTGCATTCATAGGCTCAATCATCCCTTTACTTCACATTGTCAAGCTAAGTTAAGCTGGTAACACAGGCTGGAAAAGCTAAAAAAGAACTTAATTGACTGAAAAATGACTCAGAAACTATCTTGATAATTGATTAATCGTTTGTTGTTTTGCTTAAAAGATGCCAAAAAATCACTGCTTCCAGCTGCAAGAATTAGCAGACTATTTAATCGTGGAAACAGTTGTTAGTTGCAACCTTAGTCTGAGCTTAATCTTTCTTCAGTAATACACAATATGTTAACATGGTTAAAGGGCTGAAGAGGAGGCTGCCAGTTTTGTTTTCTGAGGACATTGTACTCATTTGTTTTCTAGTAATACTTGGTGCTAATGCTTGAGAATGATTGATGGGGCAGTAAGGTCAAGTGTCATGCATATCCTAGTTTCCTACATAGTCAGCTGAGATTCATTCATGCAGGCAAAACATTCCAGTCAGAGCGGAGTCTGTTAAGATTCTCCATTAACCGTGGCAGAGCTGATCATGCCATTTCTCGGCCTGTAGTTGGAGCGTTGCTCACAGTCAACACAGGGTGAATTACTGTGTCCAGAAAAAGACATAAAGTCTGTTTATTTCAGACGGATTGTGATGCAGGCAGTATCAAACACAACAGACTTGGGCCTGCACACATGTTGAATGTGATGTCTTTACGTTGTGCAGTATATCATTAATGTTGGCCCTTTTTTTTTTAATTCGATGACTTTCAAACGGCAACTTTTTCTTGAATATATATTTCTATTTTGGTTCTGCCCAAATGCATTTCTTCTGGTTGAATGAGCAGCATAATTAAGTTGCCTCAGTCAGACTGGTTGAAATGTCTGGGCTCAGGATGAATCTGCAGTCGTGTCTGCTGTGGGTTTCCTATTTCCTTTCACTGCACTTTTATATTTCCTTGGTGCCTCAGCCTCCTCATCAAACCTTTTCTCATCGATCTCTGTTCCCGTCTACATTCTCCTTCATTTCCTTCTCCTCTGCTTGTGTTTTTTTTTGCCATCACCCCATCCTTTCCTCCATCCTCCCCCTCACAGCATGCACACCTGTAAGCTTTCAACACAACCAAACAATACAAGGAAATGGCCAAGCTCTGACTTGGACTACGCACAGAAAGGGCTTGTCTCAAAGGACGGACCTTGACCATGCCTTTCTTGTGATGATTGTTTGTGGCTCAGTAGATAAAACTGCTTTCTCTTTTGTGGCAGAAATAATGAGGTAATGCTTGATCAGAGATTACAGATTTATAGTCCTGCCTTCTCTGGAGTACCAGTTTATTGATCCAACTTCCTGTTGGGTTGAACTTACGGGAAAGTCAACACCAGACTTTTTTTTTTTTTAGAAATGTTCTCAACTCTGCTGTCGTGATGTATTTGGCTCAATGCAAATGAACTAAATGGAAATAATGCAAGTGAAGTAAATAGAGGTAGTGCAATGATGTTTTACAGAAGCTGAGAGATGCCACACGATGATCCTAACACAGAAAACAGATCTAATCGGTGGTGACTGTGGTGCAGGTGTGTTACTGTACATGACAGAAACTAGACTTTGTTCGCAGGTGGGTGTGTGTGAGCTGCACATCTGACGTGGAACTGTGCAGAGAAGTGGTTAATACTTTTGACATTGCGCAACACGCTCACGGCAGATGCTTTAACCTCTCGTTTGCACTGTGAACTTTGAAACGCGCTCTGTAATGGGTCTTCTGGCTCCTATTGGGCATGTTTTTCCTGGGTCTGTCCGATTCGTGCTGCACACCAGATGTCCAGGTTGTCAAACTATCATGTGGCTCTGGAGTACTGTGAACACATTATTTGAGGAGATGATTGTTAAAAGGAGATATCTTTGTATTGTCTGACAGAGAGGGAGTGCCCCAGGTAGAGATAACAAGTGATAAAAAGAGCTGCGTAATGATCCATTAGGGAAAATAGGTGGGGACTGTCTGGTGATAGGATGATGACTATTATAAGTATACAGGAGCAGATGTGAAGTAGAAGTAGCAGATTTTCATCATCGGTTCTGCCAGAAATAAAAAAAAACCAAAAAAAAAACCCAGTTGTGCCAGTGCAGCATTCCTCCGAAGAAAAACGGCTGCTGACAAACAGAAATGTGTATCTTAACTCCCCTCTGCATTCTTTCACTGTCTGTCAGCGGCTTACGTAACCATCTATCTATTTATCTAGTGGTCAATATTGGTGGAGTGTTTCAGTAAAAGGCCAAACTGGTGCTGTGCAGTATCTGCCCTGTTTTAACATATAACCAGTCGATCGTGCATTCAATGGTGTAATCGGATAGCTGTTTGAAAGATAGATGTGGAATTTGTTCTATGGCCCTGAAAATGACGAGCTTATCAGACCAACGCCCTGTTTCCAATTATCGATTTAACTTAAGTGTCTAAAAGGTCTATCTATCCTCACACCCAAATAGTGAATGCTGGGTAGAGATGAAATCAGTGGAAGCATTTGTATTGGTCGGTGATTCCCAGCCAGGAGGTACTCGTACCTGAAAGTAAAAGATGAATAGTTGAAATGGCTAACTAAAAGTAAAGGATTAAAGATTAACACCGCATGTTGTGATTGAGAGTGTGTGAAAACTAGCTGGCAGAGAAGTATAAACCGCTAAAAGTAATGTGTGTGCGCGTGTGTGTGTGTGTCAAAGTGGTATTAATAGTTTGAATGCAAACTAAACCAAACCAACCTAAACACTGACAATTCAGTCACACGAACGATTACTGTAACACCCCTGTTACATAATGGTGTTCAATAACTTTAAAATCAATTCAAATTAACACAGTTGGGACACGACTGGTGGTGTAGATGAGAGCTGTGGGGGAAGCCTACACCAGGCAAAAAAGGGTCGGGAACCACTGGTGTAGGTGATGTGCCGAGGGCTTTAGTGAGACCTAGCAGGGGCCTCTTTTAGTTGTAAATGGTAGATGGCATTGGCCAGCTTGCAGTTCAAAGTGAAATTGGATCCTGGTTGGAGCAGGAATGTGAAAAGTAATGTGGAAAGTGATGTAGATCTGTCATGCAGTGCGGTTATTTTCCAGCAAGGGCTTAATTTACTTCTCACTCCTCAGAGCCGCTCTGCATGTGCTCAGGAAAGCGCCACCGTCCCTCCTCCTTGAAAGACTCGCACACAACAAGTTCCACAAATGGCAAAATAGTTTTCTCAGTTTGTCATTTCCTCTTTCCTCCCTTCGCTTCTCCTTGCCCCACCCTTCCCACTTTTAGAGAAGGAGGGCGAAGGGGGGAGAGAGAGTGGGGGAGGAGGGGGGGGGGGGGGAGTCGACGTGTGAGCCCGTAATGAATTTTGACTGACTCGGTACCTTTCCCCGTCTGGCACCCAGTCTGTCTCTCATGAGGGTGAACTCGCAGTGAAGGGGATGGAGGGGTAAAGCCATGAGACACAAGAGGAACTGTTGCCCTAGGAATGGATATGGGATGTATTTGTTAGAAAATGGAAGTATAAACAGTTAAAAACCAAACAAACTAGGGTGACAACAGTGTAAAACAACATCCATGGCATGAGGAAGGACGGCTCAAGACGAGCAGATGTGGTTCAGTGTAAGCTAGCTGGGATGTTGGGAAAGGGATGCGGTCGGTAGGAACACAGTGTTATTGACTTTGCTGCTGTTCTATTATTATTCCTGTCAATGGGCAGTCAACACGGCGCAGCTGGTTTATGGGTTCCCTTTAGCCGGAGCAGGAGGGTTTGACTGTACATGGATGTGCGGTTGTAGAGGCTGTCACGACTCCTGGCTTTTTGTTTTTTACAGTAACTCAGGGAGGGTCAGTGAGGTGGAAAGGAATGAGAGGGAGTCAGACTGATGGATGGATGGCCTGAGTTTTCTATAAAGACGAAGGTTGACCTGCTTTCTAAACGGGGACAAACGGGCCTGAAAAGGACGCTCTGTAGCTCGTCCCTTTTCCCATTTCTCTCCTTGTTCCTCCTCCACATCTTTCTCAAAGTCCTGGCCACTGCACTACTTCCTCTGTTTGTAACCACAGTCTGGTCTCTGTGATGAGGCCTGTTTCTAAAACTGGCCCCTGTTCTCTTCCTAGTGTTATTTATTTTGTGCTGCCTCTTCCTCTTTCAAGCCGCTGCTGCTGCTGCAGCTTTGACAGGATACTGCTAACTCTGTTGTCATTTGGGAATTTTTAGAAGATAATCCTTTAATGGTATCTCAGTCAGGTTCCATAAAGTTTGGGGATTTTCGTCAAGGGTTGTTTCGGGATGACTGTGTGTCCACGTATTCAATTAATGAGTAATCCTTGTTATGAATACCAAGACCAGCTAATCTCGTCATAAATGGGCCTCGAGAGAATAGGTAGTGAATACTTTCGCATCCGAGCAGCGTTGCAAAGTAACAAGGAATCAAGGAAACTGTGATTCTTACAGGATTAGAGAGGACTTGGCAGGAAGGCTGCAAGAATCTGAGCCATGGACCTCTAGTGGGTGGGGGTGATTAGTGTTAATGCACATTGTTTTATCTCAAAGTCAAGTCAACATCCCTGTCTTACCATAACTGTCAGCCTCCATGTGGGAAGGCCTGGGTCTAAAAATGTCTTGTGGGAGTTCTTTATCCCTCCTCTTCTCTCTACTTTCAATATAGACCAGCGCTTGTCAAACTGGAATAGCTGTTGGAGTAATTTTTAGTCCTCATGCTACTCTCTGGAGACGTAGTTTGAAGTGTGTCACCGAGTTATCTGTGTCAAGCATGTGTGTCGGACTGTGGCACACATCAGCGGGCTTGACTCTCACTTGTGTCTTTTGCGTCTTTACAAATTATCTCAGAATTTGAGGCGAAACAATAGTTGATTGTCAATTCATCTTCAATCATCAACGGTCTCATCGACTGTTAAAGGCTTTTTTTTTCAAGCAATAATACCAAACATTCCTTAGTTTAAGCTTCTAAATCGAAAGGTTTTGCTCAGTTTTGGACTGTTGGGCGAACAGAAAAACGGCACAGAGAAGTGATTTCTTACATTTTTTTTAGACCAGAACTGCAAATAAATTAATGGATTAGATCAACAGAGAATGAATTGGCAACTGTTCAAAAAAAAATTTGCTGTTTCTAGCTTGTCAGATATGAGGATCTGATGCTTTTCTCTGCCACATGTTTGTGTTTTGTGCAACTGTTCGGCCAAAGCGAGAGATCTGAAGATGTCGCCATGGACTGTGGGAAATTATTAACGCCATTTTGAATAGTTTCTAGCAGTTTAAAGACAAAACTATATCTCCCTTAATGGCAAAATAAATAAAAAAATAATAAAAATATTTGCTAGTTGTAACCCTAATGTAATTTGCAGGCGAAACAATTTTGAAAATAATTTAGTTGCAACACTCGTCCATATGTGTCAGAGGCACACACACTAATATAATTGGACTGTTTGTTTCTGTATTGCAACATTAAATGTCTGTGCTCTGTAGTCTCTTGTGAATAGTCTTTGATATTAATGATCTACCAAATAATACACGCTGAAACCATTCGAGTGCAGCAATAGACAGTGTCTGAAGTGTTTGCATGTCTCCCTGCACCTTTTTGAAACATACCAAGCAAAGCCTGAACAATTAATCTAAATTATTGAAATAGTAATAGATAAAAGTGTAATATCCAAACTGCAGGAGCTTTAAAATTATAAATGAAGCATTGTGGTGCTACAGAGATGCCCTGGCCTACAGCTCGTATTCCCCAGGTGTGAGGAAACATGCTTGTTTGGCAAAAATCACATCATAATTTTTTTTTTTTTTTAAGGCCTATCATGATCTACATCAGCAGCAGAGTTTTGGGTGTGTTCACCCCGTTCTGCTCCACCTCTTGTTGTTGCCAAACAACAAAGCTACAGGGATTATAATCAGTCATGGCTTGTATTCAACCTTGCATGGGGCCAACTGATCAAAATGTGCTGGAGCGAGTAATGGTCAAGTGAATTTTAAAGGAGCATGGGAACATGGTGAAGACACATGCGCTGTGAACGAGAGCGCTCAGGTCTGTTCGATCTGTGCAGCCGGTGTGAGCTGATGTTGATCTCCCCTGAGTGATGAAACACCGAAGGGCACACATGACCCGCTGGGGTGATGGGAATAAGGGAAGTGGGGGGGAAAAACAGGAAGGAAAGCCAGAGAATAGGTCTGAGAAAGATGTAAGGGAGGAGGCACGGAGGATGGAGGACAGAAATTTGTGGAATGCCTCAGCTCGCTGTCTCTCCCTGATAAAGGGGGTGAGTAAGAGAGGAATGCGACCCTGAAAGGACTGGATAAACAGACGGGGAGGGGGGGGGTGTTAGGATTCTGGAGAGGAATTGCAGGGTGACTGAAGGCAGAGGAGGGAGTGTGGAGCCAGCTGAGAGGTGTAGCAGGACTAATTTGCCCCACGTTCTGCTGCAGGACGAGGTCGGCACACCAGGGATGGGAGTTGGGGAGGCGGGGTGAGCAGCTTTGGGTTGGACAGCGTTGATGGAGGGATGGAGGGATGCAGGGGTCATGAGAAGAATGGCTCTCTCCCCCTTGCGTTTCTTTCTCACAGATCAGGGTTAATGTGCTGGAACAGACGGGACAGACACAAGCCTGTTAAATGCAACAACTTCTACTCTTTCTCGAGGGCCTGTCACCTTCCCTTGGTACAGATCAGGAATTCTTCAGTTTGCGTTGTGTCTGGGGCACTATCGTAGTTGAAGGAAGTTTGCAATGTTTTTTTTTTTTGTTTGTTTGTTTTTTTCATAGATAGTAACTTGAAAATACAAAATTTTGCGTTAATCAAAGTACATTTACAGGTGTGTTACATCATAGTTGACCTACTGTTCATAAATTTCAGGGAATACAAAAATTAGTTGAAAGTTAATAAAGTCTATCACTAAGCCAGGGGAATGAAATCAGTGTTTTTTTCTGCACTGTTAAGTACAAACAGTGTTTTATGATGCTGAGCATGAGAATTTGGCTCCAGGATCTCCCACTGGGCCACATAGCAATGTGAAATTACTCACATGGACACATAAAACAATTCAGATAATAGTCCTCCTTCGTGATGATGAAGTGTATGAGCTGAACCTCTGCAGTGATTTTTTTTATTTTTGTATTCTTTCTTTCTTCTTAGTGTTTGCATATGAGCCACACAGCACATGCAAACAAGTGTCCATAATGCTGCTTTTTAGTGTTTGCCTCGGAGGTGAGGGAACATCGAGGACGGCTAACGACCCTGGCGCTGCTGGGAAAACGTTGTCATGCCCCTGCTGCGTCGGAATGATAATTGAGATGGTAAAGTCTGGGGCACCAGTGTCAGTGAAAGCACACCATGTTCAGCTAATTGCCCCGAGTCACTCTGCACTCCCTGAAGTGCGGGCGGTTTGATTCCAGCGCACACTCTTAGTCTTTTTCCTTCGTACCGGTTAAACTTGTCTAGTCACTTTCTATATGGGTTAAACGGCAGCACTCCCTGTTATTTATGAGCTTTCAGAGGCTGATGGACGCAAGAACAGCTTGTGCAGAGTTTGTTGTCTATATGCCCGAACAAGATATTGTTTACAATCAGCCGTGTGCTCATATTTCACATGAAGCTTCCGCACGCAGCGTTAAATGTCAAGCGTTTGTGTCGGTTCGCTACAAATTTTATGGGAAATTTTACCCAGTTTGACTTGTATCCTCTGACTCTAATCAAATTCAATCAAATTGTGTATTTAAAGTGGCAGATGCTTCTTTTCACTTGACTCCTAGAAGTTTCACCAATGTCCCATTTCCACTGCCAAAGCTTTCTAGGACATGAGGGTCTTTAATAACCAGCAATAACCTGGCTCCAGTTTTTGTTCCTGCCACAACAAGGTCAACAACCCAACACAGTTACTAATAACCCAGGAATATTTTAGGCAGAGTGGAGTACTGAACTTTGCTGACTGGAGATAAGAATTTGTTCCAATGAGTAACATAAAAAAAAAAAAAAAAAAGAGATGGTGAGCTGCCAAGAGAAGGAGTGACCCAGCCAAACAAAACTTGAACTTTATTTAGCAATTGTGGTTATGGACTAAAATCAGAAAAATAACCACGAAATTTAAGAAATCCAGAAACGGTGAGTTACAAACAGCGCGACTCTGTTGTTTAATACAAAAACTGAAACTTGCTTTTTGTCGGAGTTTGTCGGAGCACTCCAGCCAAACTCGGAGGCGCCTCTGCTGCGAGATGAACCGGGATCTCTGTGATCCTGGGCAAACGTTTTTCCCCTCTGTCACCCCGATGGTCCAGCAGCTGGAAGTTTGATTAAGTATTCACAGTGGTTAGCGAGGGAGTAGCGTGGGGCTGCGTTTGACATGGTTGTGTGTGTTTTGTCGACCCGACCTGACTTGAGCAAACGTTTCCTGTTGTACGTCACTTCAGTGGTGAACTTTGCATTCCTCAGCGATTGCATGTGAAGATAGCAAAGGCCTTTGTATTCTTTCTTTCTTTTTTTTTACTTAACCACCAAACTTTATTTCTACCAGATATTGAAGTCTCTCTCTCTCTTCCTCTCTCTCTCTGAAACAGCCACCATGTCAGACGCAGACAAGTTCCTGTACGTGGACCGCAACCTGGTCAACAACCCCCTGGCGCAGGCTGACTGGGCCACCAAGAAGCTGGTATGGGTGCCCTCTGAGCGCCTGGGCTTCGAAGCCGGCTCCGTGAAGGAAGAGCGCGGCGATGAGTGCGTGGTGGAGCTGGCAGACTCTGGCAAGAAGATCAGGGTGAACAAGGATGACATCCAGAAGATGAACCCGCCCAAGTTCAGCAAGGTCGAGGACATGGCCGAGCTCACCTGCCTGAACGAGGCGTCTGTGCTGCACAACCTGAAGGAGAGATACTACTCTGGTCTCATATATGTGAGTATGGAGCAGCCTTGAACACAAAAGTACAGCTAAATGTCACATTTTAAATGTTCCCCAGCTTTGTGTCGCTACTGTTTTCGTGGTATACTTTTCCACAAAACAGTTGTTTGGTCCCATTGGCCTCAAAGCATTTTCTTCGTAACTGTTTTAAGGGACCGGTGTGTAGGATTTAGTGGCATTTAGCAGCGACTGAAAACCCCTCCCCTCTCTTCCCATGCATGTAGTCGAACCTACGGTGGCCTCCGGTGTTTGGTTTGTCCATTGTGGGCTACTGTAGAAACACGGCGGTGCAACATGGGCTCCGTTTTACTGGAGCTCCTCATGTAGGGCTCATTTTAAGCTAATTATAAATATTATATTCCATTTCTGCCGTCAGATCCCTCTAAATCCAACACACTGGTCCTTAAAAATCCCCACAGGCTTATAGAAAACAATCTCCCATGGCCATTCTCCAAACCAATTTATCTCCCTGTCCGACCTCCTAATTATCTCATTAGTCCCCATTGTTTAAGATGATCTATTGTGTCCAAATTGCCACTGCAAAGAAACACAGTCCGTGCTATACAAGCATTCTTTCCCTTTGCCCTCTTCATCTGTCTCTCTTGTTTTGTTTTTTTCTGTTTTTTTTTTTCCTGTGTGTTTGGACTTATCTTGTAAACAGGAAGTTGAAGGGAACAATGAAGTCCACAGCATGAGAGATGTGAAGAACAGCATTAGGGGAGGAGGGAGGGGCCAGGCTTTGCACAGATGGACATGGAATGTAAAATGTGTTGTAACGGCTATTACTGCCCCCATAATTAATGTTATTTATCCACCTTGCCCTGGGCTGGGAATGATTTGGTCCCTTTGACGCTGCGGTGTGACCGGGTCATATCAACACAGCCCCCACCCCCCAGGCTACAGTTGGTTTGAGAGGCTCCAGACTCCTCTGTAGTTTTTCGATTGAGCGTCTCCCAGGAGAGAGAGGGTGTACAATACAGGCAGAGATGCCTGGTACAGAGATGGTGGAAGGGCAGCACAGGAATGCAGCGTGTAGAAAAAAGGAAAAAAAAAATCAGAAGTCAGGAGGAGAAATGTGAAAGATTTAGTGGAGTTTACAGAAAGGAAGTGTTTTAAACACCGCCTCAAAGCAGAAAAGATAATTCTGTCAAGTAGATTTGAGATAAGACTCGATGAACCACTCGAGTCGCTAGTAGTTTGACAAAGCCAAGGTCACTCATCAGTTTAAACTTGCAGCAGGGCGGGGTTGAGATTACATAATTCAGGAGGGAAACAAATCAGAGTTCATGAGAAACTTTCAGCTTAGTGTTGATGGGGGGGAGGGAGGCCTTATCAATGAGTGAAATACAACTTCTCCTTTTTTTATGAAGAAGCCATTATACTTCAGCATATGTTAGCTTGTGACATAACCAATCCATGATCCTGATCTACGCACTGAACACAGTCTTTGGAAATCTCATTTATGGTATTTTTTAACCATCCCATTTCACACAAACACCTTCCTCTTCCTCTTGTACCTTCACTTTGTTTCCTTATCCCACATTTAAGGGAAGATCTTATTAAATGCCACCTCTCTCTCTGTTCTGCAGACGTACTCTGGTCTGTTCTGTGTCGTCATAAACCCCTACAAGAACCTGCCCATCTACTCAGAGGAGATTGTCGATATGTACAAGGGCAAGAAGAGGCATGAAATGCCGCCTCATATCTACGCCATCACTGACACATCTTACAGAAGCATGATGCAGGGTAAGTCATCGTCCTTACTGGATATGCAGTCTGCTGGCTCACATGGCTCACACATACTTTTATTTATTTTTATTTTTTCTTGCTTGACTCAAACATTTTCCAGGTATCTTAACATCCCAAAGCTTGTAATTTGCGTCCCTTTAAGACTACACTGTCAGTGAAGCTACCGTGTCCTGAGTGGTACCACACCGAGCTATAAACTGTGAGGCCCCGAAGAGAATGTGTTTTACGGACACACGCTGTAATGCTGGCCGATTATTTGCATCAGTGCCTGCTCTTAAAAAATCAAATGCAGTGCATGAGAGTAGTTTGTATATTGAGTTTGGGTCTTAAAATAGAATAGAAGACACCGGGGACCAAGTACTGGAGAATATTAGAGTTAATACTTGCTCGTAGTGTTTGACATGATTTACTTGCCCCAAGGGCCTCAGAAAATGCCAGGCGCTCTCAACTCTTGCTAAGTTTTATTAACTTCTAGCTAAGTTGTATTTTTTTATTTAATCGGGCCTCCTATTTATCACACTCTTTGTGCTGGATATACATTTAAATCCACAAAAGATACAGATTATGTTGATGTCACTGTTTTTCATTTTGATCTTGCGACTGATTGAGCTCAATTTTAATTTCTCAGGATATTATTCACAGTGATTATGTTAGAAAAATATCCTGTCAAGTGCTCTCATGTCTTTTCACTTGCATGCTTTTCTTCTTTTTTTTTTTTTTTCTTGAGACACAAACTCTTCCCTCAATATATAATTACATAGTATTGTGTAACTTAAATGTACAGTTGCAACAGAAACGTAACATTACGAGCACCTAATTGGTATTTCCTGCGGGACTGCTGTGTGCTGAGCTCCGTCATCTGTCATGCACCAACACCTAAACTACTCCCCTCCCCTCCCTCTGTCGCTTTTCTGGTTCTTTTCCCATATTTGGCTCCAAATTGTTCAGACCACGTTACGAGAGCTGATGGGTAATTAACCGGCTGGTTAGAAACCCGGCAGCGCCTCTTTCCACTCACAGGAAGCCGGATATAGATTTCCTGCCTGTGGCCAATGTACATCCTGTTGTACAGACTGAAACTGTATGTGCTGTGGTGATAACGTAGGCTCACTTAGAATACGCAGCATTGTTGCTCTGCATAATCAAGCTTTTGCACATTTATTTTACAGATCGTGAAGACCAGTCCATTCTTTGCACGTGAGTTTCAGATACACACGGACAAACAGACGTCACATTCCTCTAGTGTTGTATGAACAGCACTCTCTTTTAGACCTTCCTTCTCTCAATTCTTTGCCTTTTTTGTCTCTGTTTGTCTCGGATAGAGGAGAGTCTGGTGCTGGAAAGACAGAGAACACCAAGAAGGTCATCCAGTATCTGGCTCACGTAGCTTCTTCTCACAAGACCAAAAAAGATCAGGTCAGTCCTGCCTCTCTCGTCTACACAGTTCACCCTTCAAACCTTCCTCCTGTTACTCTTTTACATCCCCTGGTCACACCTTTTTTTTTCTTTTTTTTTTTATCCATCATCTTACTCCCTTCATCTCTCCTTTCACTCCCTGCTGTTACTTCTTATTCAAATCGTCATTTTCAGGTGAGACACGATCCCTAATCCCTCCAGTGCTTTTTATTTTTCACAGGATCAACATTTTCCTGTTCCTCTCTCTTGATCAGCCACGTTTTTTTTATTTTTCATTGTGTTTGTGCACTTGATTGTGTACATGACTGTTAATCCATCATCTCCATTGCTGTGTTCAGTGGACACATTCTGATGTGGTACTGCTGCCATCACAGGAAAAGGGGTGGCAGTCAAGATAACAGCTCCGCAGGCACAGGAAAACAGTAGTGCATATTTAAAGGCTCCTGGCACTCATTTGACATGTTATACAGAGCAGAGGCCTTACCTCATCCGTCATATGTTCTGTTTCGCTGATATTACTGCATCTGCTCATCTGGAATAAAACTCAGTCTACCATGTAGCAGGCGTACATTACGTCAGAAAGACCTGCTCCCCTGTTATCTGGCCTGCCAGCCTTTTGATAGATGCTGCTGAACGCAACATGGTTGGGGTTTGATGAAAACCACATCTGTCATCCCTTTTTTTGAGGTTGTTGTATTTCTCTCTTCCCATCAACAGAACAGCTCGATCCTGTCACATGTGAGTTAACTCTCTCCCTCCATTCACCCTTCCTCCCCACCTGCTTCTGTCATCACCTTCCTCCTCCTCCTCCTCATCCTCATCCTCCTCCTCCTCCCCCACCCTCACCCCTCATCCTCCCTCCTCTTTTCTCCTCGCTGGAGTGCACTGTTGTGGGAGTCACTTTGTTTTAAGGGCAGAGGTGACATGTCATGCCAGCCAATAGGAAGTAAGGAGGAAGTTTGTTTGCAGATCAGTGGCAGCCGTATGTGTTCCTGTGAAAAATTCAGCCAGACAATGGGAGGATAAAGGGGGAGGGGCTTTTGCTGGAAAAAAAAAAAAAACAAACAACAAAACAGCAATTTTTGCTCTCATGACTGTTCATATATTTGTCTGGTTGAATTTTTCATAACTTGTATCGCTACTTTGTGCGTGCACCTGAGTCCAAAATTGCTTTTCTCTATTTGCATAAAAAATTTTTTGCTTGGTCAGTGTGTGTGTGTGAGTGGGTGTGTTTGTGTGTGTGTGTGTGTGTGTGTTTGAACAATTAAATGCTATCCTATAAAAGCGTACCTGTCATGTGATGGCCTGTTTTTGTGTCCCTCAACTTAAACCAAAGTGATCTGTTTATCAAAGTTGTTTTTTTTTTTTTTTTTTAATTTATTTATCAAGATGCTCAGTGAAGGAGCAGCAGTCCAGAATCGGATTTGCTGCATAGCTTGAAATGAATTTGATAATCCTGGACCTTCAGTCAGTCGGTGATACAGACCTCTGACAAAGCAGAATGTCATTGCTTTGAATTCTTATTTCCCCTTATTCGATCCTAACATGTGATATGGGCTTTTTACCTAAGAGTCGGAGCAATGGCAGCTTTTGGATTTTAAATGATGTCGGTCCTTGCTATTGCTGGGTAGATGTGACTGATCATCAGGCCAGGTAACCGGGCAAGGCAAATTAATTTTTATAGCACATTATCGTACACTGAGATCAGTCGCTGTGCTTGACAGAACTAAAAGAAGCATAAAAAATAGAAGTAAGAAAACAGAATAAGACAACAAATAAAAACAGGGTGAAATGTTGCTGAAAATCACATATTGCTCAGCAAAGAGGAAAAAGATTTTTGCCTTTCTTTTAATGACTGTTCATATCATATGTGTAATTTAAAAATAACTTACCAATGATGTGATACTGTATTGCACACAATGGTGCACTGTGTATGTGCAGAGACTTCACTGAAAGCCAGCACAGCTCGAGGGAAGAGGTTAAATGTTACACTGAAGCTGAAAGGACTTCGTTTGTCTTTCGGGGGTTCACTGGATTATTCTGCTCTGGGTCACAGGTGATGGGTTACTGATGAGGGTCTCGGGGTATCTGGGTGTTTGCAGATTTGGGCACTAACCTGACATTGTGTGTGTGTGTGTGTGTGTGGGGTAAAATGCTTGGGTGCAATGTGTGTGTTTGTTTGTGTGTGTTGCTGGTGCGTGTATATGGTATCCCTCTTGTCACTTGTTGTTTTTTAAATGTCTTGTACACTCCATGATCTCTCTTGTCCTCAGACGTAAGTACACCATGGGTAAATTAAATTAACAAATATCACTATGTCAACATATTTATTTAAAAGGAAGCAAAATAATCAGTTTCTTACAATGACAAAACATTATCAGTAAGTGAACAGCAGATCGCATGATACAGCACAGAGATTAATCCGTTGTCTGGTTAGATTTCAATCCATGGCTGAGAACTATCCAGGTTTTAATGGTGGTGCAAAGAGAACGTATACTTTATGTTGTGCTTTGCGTTTCTCTTCATCTCCACCAGGGGGAGCTGGAGAAGCAGCTGTTGCAGGCTAACCCCATCCTAGAGGCCTTTGGAAATGCCAAGACAGTCAAGAACGACAACTCGTCCAGATTTGTAAGACTCGAAGCTGCATCTTCTTCTTCTTATAATAAACCGCCTGTTTAGAGAAATTTTTATTAAATGCTGTTTTTTTTTTTTTTCTCCTCCTGTAGGGAAAATTCATCAGGATCAACTTCGACGTCAATGGTTACATCGTTGGTGCCAATATTGAAACTTGTATCCTTGAAACCGTCCGATCGCTTCCCTTTTTAGAACTGAAAACACTGTAGTGTTTGTTTTAGCTTCCTTTTTCTTAAAATGCTGTGATTTAGATCCACTGCAGGAATTTTAAACACTAGTGTCACTACAACACACCAAACAGTTGGGAGAGCTTCATCACAGTAGTATCAGAGAACTTGTCCTTAACAGACTGACCACTAGACCTGTTGGAGAAATCCCGTGCCATTCGCCAGGCCAAAGACGAGAGGACCTTTCATATCTTCTACTACCTGCTCACAGGGGCTGGAGACAAACTGCGCAGTAAGCAACGCGTTACATAACTAATATGTTTAAAGACTTCAGGACTTTCATAGTAGTAATGATTATTTTCATTCTGACAGATCACAGCGTTTTAATTTCTTCTGACATTTATCTCACTGCCGTCATTCTCCCCTCAGATGAACTCCTCCTTGAAAATTACAACAACTACCGTTTCCTCTCCAATGGGAACGTCACAATTCCTGGGCAGCAGGACAAGGATCTGTTTACAGAGACCTTGGAGGCCATGAGGATCATGAGTATCCCTGAGGACGAGCAAATAGGTAAAAGGCACACAGCAAATTACTTTAAAACATCTTTAAGTGGAACTTTGCCGTCGAATTGAAAAGTGCAACATAAAACCATGTTTGTTCTCCTCCTCTGCAGGCATGCTGAAGGTGGTGGCCTCTGTCCTGCAGCTGGGGAACATGAGCTTCAAGAAGGAGCGACACACAGACCAGGCCTCCATGCCCGACAACACGGGTAAGTTACACCTTCACATGTAGTTTTAAGATCCTGCAGTTGTATCTTAAATCTCATTGTCTTCCCTCTTCTCTCTTTTTCCTGTCGGCTTCCTCTGCACCAGCTGCCCAGAAGGTGTGCCACCTCATGGGCATGAACGTCACAGACTTCACCAGAGCCATCCTGTCACCCAGGATCAAGGTGGGCAGAGACTACGTCCAGAAGGCCCAGACCCAGGAGCAAGCTGAGTTTGCTGTGGAGGCCCTGGCCAAGGCCACATACGAGAGGATGTTCCGCTGGCTCGTGATGAGGATCAACAAAGCCCTGGACAAGACCAAGAGACAGGGAGCCTCCTTCATTGGCATCTTGGACATCGCTGGCTTCGAGATCTTTGAGGTAAACAACCGAGGCAAACTGTAAATGACTTGCCTACAGGGCAGTGTATTAGAACAAAGACTCTGTATGTACAAATAGGGCTGGGAGATTGATCGAACTTTGTTTTTGATTCATGATTTTGGCCTCAAACGATTATAAAAACAAGATAATCGAGATAAAATTATATTATAATTATTGTGTCACATTCTTTTTCACAGCGAATTTCACCCATTCAATTTGTATTTGTGCTGTGGATCGACGGTGTTCTCACCCATTTATTTTTCTTCGTCCCTCCCCAGCTGAACTCGTTCGAGCAGCTTTGCATCAACTACACCAACGAGAAGCTGCAGCAGCTCTTCAACCACACCATGTTCATCCTGGAGCAGGAGGAGTACCAGAGGGAGGGCATCGAGTGGAGCTTCATCGACTTCGGCCTGGACCTGCAGCCCTGCATCGACCTCATCGAGAAACCTGTGAGTTTGTTCGCTTCTGTTATTGTACTTGTACGTCTTTTTTGTATTTTTTTCTGTTTCATGCTTTGAGCTCTGAACTCTTCCTTTGCTTCCAGGCCAGTCCCCCTGGTATTCTGGCTCTGCTGGATGAGGAGTGCTGGTTTCCAAAGGCCACAGACAAGAGCTTTGTGGAGAAGGTGCTGCAGGAGCAGGGCACACACCCCAAGTTCTTTAAACCCAAGAAACTGAAGGATGAAGCCGACTTCTGCATCATCCATTATGCCGGCAAGGTAAACATGAATTTTAGTTATGATGACATCTCATTAATGCATCACTTAAGCCTAATTTGTAATAACTTTTCACCCATTTTAGAGTTGTACTCGTCTTTTCTGAATGTATGTCCACTTCTCACACTTCAACAATCCCCTAAAGATGTGAGTCTAAAAAACACACCTTGATTCCTGTGTGATGTCACCCCTCAGGTGGACTACAAGGCGGACGAGTGGCTGATGAAGAACATGGACCCGTTGAATGACAACGTGGCTTCACTGCTCAACCAGTCCACTGACAAGTTTGTCTCTGAGCTCTGGAAGGACGGTGAGTTCAGACAGAAGTTACCTCGTCGCTGTATCCCAGGAATCACTGTCTCTCTAAAGGCGGTGCTCGATGTGGGAATTATATTTCACGTTGGCTTCCTGTTCCTGTTTTGCATTTCATCCTGCTTTTTCTTTCTCTTTTTTTATTTACTGTCTGGTGTGTGGACCTTTGTTTTTACCTTCTCAAATCCCACTTGTTGTTGCCGTCCATTTCTTCCTCTGTACGGCCCCGTTTTGTCTGTCATCTTTTTTCTTGTACTGGGTCTCAGAGGTACAGAATTGTCAGAGAGCCTATTTTTATCAGCGTTTTCCTATTCTACACTCAGACTCAGGTGATGAGGTTTCTTTTTCATTTATGTAGTCTTTCCTCTTTTCTCTCCTGCTCTCTTGTTTTTTAAATGTGCTGACTTCCGCTGTGAATCGTCCTTTTCTCCTGAAATTATCTTTCCAAAGATGCCAGCGAATTTTGTCAGTTGCTTCATTGTCTTTTAACCAGCTCTGTGTTCAGAAACAAAATCTTCTGGTCACCTGAGGACTTTGTTGCTCTGTCATTGAACTCTCCTTCTCTCCCTCTGTGTGATAGTGTTGTTTGGGGACTCCTGGTGTTGGTCATGGGTACTGCAGCGATGGGTATATACTGCATGGGTTTGGTTTTGTTTTGTTTTTTTTGTTGTTTTTTCTTGTCACCACAAAAGATACATGCCCACTGCAAGCACCTCCGTTTGTCACCACCCTGACACACATACATATTGAGGTGAACCATCGCACATAGGTTTCACTCAGAGAACCACAGGCAGTGTGAACAGTCGACAAACCCCCTTCACTCATTACACTGAATATTTTTTCATAATGGTGTGTGATCTTTCCACACTTCACTGGCTTTTTGTGACTCCCCCCTCTGTCATCTCCTCCTCCCCCCCTCCTCGATTTCTGCTTCCCTCCACATTCACTGTTTGTGTGGTGTTTCACTGGTCCCATCTCTCCTCTCTCCTGGTGTGTGTTTACCATGAGGAAGTGGAGAGACAATGGTCATATTCATTCTTCCTTGTGACATGCATTTGGTTTGAGTTTGCCTGGTTGAATATTTAAATTATTAAATTAAACCCCCACTGACTTTTTACAAAATGTCATTCCCCCTATCTCTCTCTTCTTCTTCTTCTTCTTCTTTCTTTCCCCCGTCTTTCAGTGGATCGCATTGTGGGTCTGGATAAAGTGTCTGGCATGTCCGAGATGCCCGGCGCCTTTAAGACCCGTAAGGGCATGTTCCGCACAGTGGGCCAGCTGTACAAGGAGCAGCTGTCCAAGCTCATGGCCACTCTGAGGAACACAAACCCAAACTTTGTCCGCTGCATCATCCCCAACCACGAGAAAAAGGTATTGGAGAAATACGGGCATCTGTTTGGGCCGTTCCCCCGACAGGAACTTTCCCACGGGGGAAATCTTTTTGAGGAACTCAGGAACTAAACCTGCTAACAAAGGAACCTTGTAGCTATGCGGTAGTTGCAGGTGCTAAAAACAGTCCCTGCTGCAGGCGAAATACCTTCTAATTGTTCAGTAACCTTCATTTCACTGACAAACACAGACACCGTGGCAGCTACAACTTCACTATTTCATTTACAAATTCACTAAACGATGAAGTAGGTATTGATATTAAGAGGAGGGGTGGACATTTTTGTGTTGTTTATAAATGTTAAAACTAAAGCTGGGCGGAGGGAGCGAGCTAGAGAGTGAGGGAAAGGCAGTGGAGCGAAGTGAATCAAGGAGAGAATGTGACACAAATATAGAAATAAATGGACGACAAACACTCAAACAGATCGTCGCTGTGGGTAGATGCTTCAGAGTTTTCAGTGTCTTATTTTTACCTCTGCACGTCTCCCTCTCCTACATTAATTACATCAAACTCAGACATCAGAGTCACGCAGCAGTAAAATCATAGAATAACAGGATCTGTGTTTTTGCTGACGTCCTAAAATTGTGTTAAAGAGGTGAGAACACAAACAGGAATGAGCAAAAGAGACTTTTAGATCCTGAGTTGAGTTCCTCTGGTTCTGTAGTTGTTTAAACACATTGTTGTAAAACTGTTTGTTTCTCTTTTTTGCCAAATTGCTGATCAGAAAATGTTCCCCTTCCTCAGGCTGGTAAACTGGACCCCCACCTGGTTCTGGACCAGCTGAGGTGTAACGGTGTGCTGGAGGGGATCCGTATCTGCAGACAGGGTTTCCCCAACCGCATCGTCTTCCAGGAGTTCAGACAGAGGTGACAGAATAATAACACGGTCTCCATTGCTTCTTATTGTTGTCATTTAGCATTGTGTAAGAAAACTCTAAACGTGTATCATCTACTCCTCCCCCAGGTATGAAATCCTCACTCCCAATGCCATCCCCAAGGGCTTCATGGATGGGAAGCAGGCCTGTGTGCTCATGGTAACGAGTCTACAAAATTCTACTCAAGCGCCACAATAATCTAGTCCTAGAAAATACAAACGCATCCCTCCGCAGTGCGATTGATCCGTGTAATTCCTATTCCCGTCAGATCAAAAGCCTGGAGCTGGATCCGAACCTGTACCGCATCGGCCAGAGTAAAGTTTTCTTCAGAGCAGGTGTCCTCGCTCACCTGGAGGAGGAGAGGGACATGAAGATCACAGACATCATCATCAGTTTCCAGGCCTGGTGCAGAGGCTACGTGGCCCGCAAGTAAGAAAAAAAAAAAAAACATCACCACATTCTGTGACAGTTCTGGAATCAGGATCCTGTTCAGTAGCTGCTGACAAAACAACATGAAGCATCATTTAAGTGACATTTCGGACGTAAACAAGATTTCTTCTGCATCTCAGCTTTTTAGTCATTTAAAAAAAAACTGACTCGGATGAAGCTGAATCATGGGAAATAACTTGTTTATTGATAACAGGGTATTTCTGATCTTAAAGTTGGTTGCATTGAAGTGCATGGTGACATGAAATGTGATCGTCTGACTCTGTTTGAATATTTCTTTGCAGGGCTTTTGCCAAGAGACAGCAGCAGCTGACTGCAATGAAGGTGATCCAGAGGAACTGTGCCGCTTATCTTAAACTCAGGAACTGGCAGTGGTGGAGGCTCTTCACCAAGGTGAACCGCGCTCTCCTACAACATCTTAGCCAACATCTTGCTCACTGCACTTTTCACAACCGTGTTTTCTTGTTTCCCTTTTATTAATACCTAACACCGCCATTTTGTCCTCAGGTGAAGCCTCTGCTGCAGGTCAGCAGGCAGGAGGAGGAGATGCAGGCCAAGGATGAAGAGCTGACTAAAGTGAAGGAGAAGCATCTGTATGCTGAGCAGCAGCTCCAGGAGATGGAGGAGAAACAACAGCAGGTAACATGAAACGCAGAATAATGAAGGAGGAAGCTTTGAGCGCTGTTTAACCAATGCACAATATTAAAGTCGTCTTTTTACTCCGCTTGCAGCTGAGTGCCGAGAAGATGGCCCTGCAGGAGCAGCTTCAAGCAGAAACCGAACTCTGCGCCGAGGCTGAGGAGATGAGAGCGCGCCTGGCTGCCAGGAAGCAGGAGCTGGAGGAGATCCTCCACGACCTGGAGGCCCGCGTGGAGGAGGAGGAAGAGCGTGCGTCTCAGTTGACCTCGGAGAAGAAGAAGATGCAGCAAAATATTTCTGTAAGTAGAGAGTTCACTCCTTCTCACTCTCCACCAACTTATTTATATCTTCTTTTTTTTTTTTTTTTTTTAATTACAGAGCACTTACTGTTTTCTTGCCTCATGTCATTCATCTAAACTCAGGACCTGGAGCAGCAGCTGGATGAGGAGGAGGCAGCCAGACAGAAGCTCCAGCTGGAGAAGGTCACCCTGGAGGCCAAGATGAAGAAGATAGAAGATGATGTTATGGTTCTGGACGACCAGAACAACAAACTAAACAAGGTTAGGATAAAAAAAAAGACCTAGAATCACAGTGATTGGTTAATTTCAGTAGCGAGCCATACTTTTAGGGAGGTAGTGACGACTACCGCCGAGCTTGATTTCAGTCTTTCTGCTTAAAAACTAATGAATGAAAGTGTGCCATCTCTTACTAAACCTGTTGTTTACCATGTTTGTGAATGCAGGAGAAGAAGCTGCTGGAGGAGAGGATCTCTGAGTTCACCACCAATCTGGCAGAGGAGGAGGAGAAATCCAAGAGTCTGCAGAAACTCAAGACCAAACACGAGGCCATGATCACAGACCTGGAGGGTAAGAAGAGAAGACGACGGGGACACGCAGGAACATACGTGATAACCATCATAGATCCCACTGGCTCTGCACTGAGTCTAAACAGAGCAAGATGTTTATCACAGTTTCCATCTTTGTCTTCCTGTCCATAATTTGACATTTGCACTTTTTCTCTGTCAGACCGCCTGCGCAGGGAGGAGAAGCAGCGTCAGGAGCTGGAAAAGAACCGGCGCAAACTTGAGGGCGACTTCACTGAGATACACGACCAGATTGCGGAGCTGCAGGCCCAGATTGCTGAGCTCCGTGCCCAGCTGGCCAAGAAGGAGGAAGAGCTCCAGGCAGCTCTGGCCAGGTCTGTGTGGACTTCACAGCACATTGTTTACAGCTCGTTATTGTTTCCCTTTGTTGCCCTGTACTGAGTTTATTAGTCAGTTGTAGAATTTAGGTCGTCTTATTTAAACGCATGATGGATGGATGGATAAGTTTGACAAAGATTCCCCAGCTCCCGCTCCCTGTTCTCATTTTCACTGACCTATCTCTCCCTGAAGGATCGAGGAGGAGGCAGCGCAGAAGAACCTGGCCCAGAAAAAGATCCGTGAGATGGAGGCTCAGCTCTCTGAACTGCAGGAGGATTTGGAGCTGGAGAGGCAGGCCCGCACCAAGGCAGAGAAACACCGCAGGGACCTGGGAGAAGAGCTGGAGGCCCTCAAGACCGAGCTGGAGGACACTCTGGACTCCACCGCCGCCCAGCAAGAACTCAGGTAGAGATAAAGGTCTTGGGACAGCTACAACAGTTAAATATTTCCCTCTCGTGTTCCGTGCTGTTCGGGGTCCGTTGTACGTCTTGACACAAGCAGATTAACCTCTGCTCTTCCTCCTCAGGTCCAAGCGTGAGACAGAGGTGGCGCATCTTAAAAAGACTCTGGATGAAGAGGCCAAAGTGCACGAGCAGCAGCTGGCTGAGATGAGACAGAAACACGGTCAGGCCTTCGACGAGCTCAATGAGCAGCTGGAGCAGGCTAAGAGGGTAATTAAAACCTTTAATAACTTTTTTTTTTTCTATTTTTATCTCTCCTTAATTCACATGTTGTTTTTCGACTGCACAAACCATTAACGTTTGCGTCCCTCCCTGCAGAACAAAGTGTCGATGGAGAAGGCCAAGCAGGCTCTGGAGTCGGAGAGGAACGAGCTGGCCATCGAGATGCAGACGCTGATGCAGGGTAAAGGAGACTCCGAGCATCGCAGGAAGAAGGCCGAGTCCCAGGTCCAGGAGCTGCAGCTCAAACACTCAGAGAGCGAGCGGCAGAGGGTGGAGCTGGCCGAGAAACTGTCAAAAGTGCAGGTACAGCTCTTTGGCTTGGCAGGACTCTTCTTCTTTTGCTTTTTACAACTATCATATGTTTACTGTTTTCTGTGCTTCTTATTACATCAGTGTTTTTTTTTCTTTTCAGTGATTCTTTTGTTGTCTTTTGTCCACAGGCTGAACTGGATAATGTCAACAGCGTGCTGAGTGATGTGGAGGGCAAATCCATCAAGGCGACCAAGGACTGCTCTGCTGTGGAGTCCCAGCTGCAGGATGTCCAGGTACGCAGACGCACTTCCTGTATATTCAGAGATGTTACAAATGAATAAGTTACTCTCCCTTGAGATGCTTTCAGGACATACAGGGACATTGAACTAGAATAACGATTAAGAAACGGTCATTTAAAAGCTTTACCATTGACTATTTACCCCATTGCAAACTTCGTGTTACTCAATCAAAGGGCCTACTTCATCTCATTCAGCTTTACATGTCCATGTTTACAACAGGAGCTACTCCAGGAAGAGACGCGCCAGAAACTGTCACTGGGCACACGTCTGCGCCAGCTGGAGGACGAACAGAACAACCTGAAAGAGCAGCTGGAGGAAGAAGAATCAGCAAAGAGGAACGTAGAGAAGCAGCTTCAAACTGTGCAGGCTCAGGTAAAACACATGATCCTCCGTCAGACCAGTAGCTTAGAAACTTGTTCTGTCTTCTTCTAAAGACTTCAGTTTAACTTTATCCAGGATATTTTATGAAGCACAAATCTACCTCACAGCGTTGAATGTTTGAGTGACACCATCTCTTTCCATACAGCTTGCTGATATGAGGAAAAAGGTGGAGCAGGACGCAGGGTGTCTGGAGACAGCTGAGGAGGGAAAGAAGAGGCTTCAAAGGGACCTGGAGGGAACAAACCAGCGCCTGGAGGAGAAATGTGCTGCCTTCGATAAGTTGGACAAAACCAAGACGCGTCTCCAGCAGGAGCTGGATGACCTGCTGGTAGACCAGGACCACCTCCGACAGATCGTCTCCAACCTAGAAAAGAAGCAAAAGAAGTTTGACCAGGTCAGACGGTGTATATAGTGTAAATGCAGCATCGAAGTAAATGAATAAATACATTTTTGATGCTTCAGGATTTGAGGATGGTTCGATCACATCTGTCTTCGTTTGAGCTTCACAAATGTTAAACACTTTCTCCAGATGCTGGCAGAGGAGAAGACCATCTCCGCCCGCTACGCAGAGGAGCGTGACCGAGCTGAAGCTGAGGCCCGGGAGAAGGAGACCCGAGCGCTGGCTTTAACCCGCGAGCTGGAGTCTCTGATGGACATTAAGGAAGAAGTGGACCGCAACAACAAACTGCTGCGGGCTGAAATGGAGGACCTGGTATCTTCTAAGGATGATGTTGGCAAGAACGTAAGTCTGGAAAAAGTGTTTGCAGAGGTGTGTTTGTGTCTGTGTGGTCTGCTCATACCGTCGTCCTCTTCCCTGCGGTGCAGGTCCACGAGCTGGAGAAGTCTAAACGTGCGATGGAGCAGCAGCTGGAAGAGATGAAGACTCAGCTGGAGGAGCTGGAGGACGAGCTGCAGGCCACAGAGGATGCCAAGCTCCGTCTGGAGGTCAACATGCAGGCCATGAAGGCCCAGTATGAGAGAGACCTGGCAGGCCGCGATGAGATGGGCGAGGAGAAGAAGAGGGCACTCGTCAAGCAGGTACTGATGGATTTCAGACTGGAACCCACTCTGATGTATGTTAACTGTTGTCTGCTTCCCGTGGGACATTCTCGACTGTTTGAGGGTGGACGCATACAAGTACAATTTCTTGTATGGGACGTGGTTGAAATCCATTGCGCATCCTGCAGGTGCGGGAGATGGAGATGGAGCTGGAGGATGAGAGGAAGCAGCGTTCTGCAGCCGTGGCCTCGCGCAAGAAGCTGGAGTTGGACCTGAAGGAGCTGGAGGTGGGCATCGACATGGCCAACAAGAACCGTGACGAGGCCCTGAAGCAGCTGAAGAAACTCCAAGTGAGTTGGTTGTTGAAATATCTTCAATACAACAAATCATCTCCTGTCTCCTGTAGTTTTTTTTTTTTTTCCCAGTTTCCTCAGACTTAGCTTTGCTCTTCTTTTTCCTCCTCAGGCCCAGTTGAAGGATCTTGTGCGGGAGCTGGAGGACACTCGCATGTCCAGAGAGGAGATCCTCGCCCAGAGCAAGGAGACCGAGAAGAAGCTGAAGGGCATGGAAGCCGACATGATCCAGATGCAGGAGGTCGGCACGCACACGCCTCTCTAACCTTCTTTTCTATCGCCCCCTCCCCAAGCAAACGTCCTCTTTAAGAACTGGGCTGTCACACTTTAATGAACCCCTCTTTGCTGATTCTGTGCAGGAGTTGGCAGCTGCAGAGCGAGTGAAGAGACAGGCCCAGCAGGAGAGAGATGAGCTGCAGGATGAGATTAATAACCAGGCCACCAAGAAGTAAGATGTCCTTCAATTATCAGTAAAAATGACCAAACTGTCGGTCGTGTCCATAACGTATTATTCACCTACGTGTCTTTCCTCTCTCCTCTCTTCTATCTACCTACCTATTTCTCTCTCAGTGCTCAGGCTGCAGAGGAGAGGAGACGGCTGGAGGCTCGTATTGCTCAGCTGGAGGAAGAGCTGGAGGAGGAGCAGTGCAACACTGAGCTGACCAACGACAGGCTGAAGAAAGCAATGCTGCAGGTTTGCAGGCTCACGTTATACATTTTGTCACTGCAGCTTCTTATATGACATCCATCAGCACCCAGCGGTGTTAATCCAAGAGAAACACTGATTCCTTGTTATTTGTGGTACGAAAATGTGTGTTCGGCCCAAACTGACGAGTCTGTCCCACGTGTCTAGACCGACCAGATGAACGTGGAGCTGACGGCAGAGCGCAGCGCCTCGCAGCGCGTGGAAGGGGCTCGTTCTCAGCTGGAGCGTCAGAACAAGGAGCTGAAGCTGAAGCTGCAGGAGCTGGAGGGGACGGTCAAGTCCAAGTACAAGGCCAACATGGCCGCCCTGGAGGCAAAGATCTCTCAGCTGGAGGAACAGCTGGACATGGAGACCAGGTGAAAGCTTCAGCCATGGAAATGAGAGAGAACTGACTAACAGCTGCACATTTACTTTACATTACATAAACTTAAATAAGTAAAAGAGGTGATGTTTAATCAAAGCTTGGAAAAGTCTCAGTGGCGGAACTTAAATACATTTACTCAAAGTGCTGTACTTGATTACAGGTTTTAGGTACTTTTACTTGAGTATTTCCATTTTTTTCCACTTAATACTTTTATTTCACGTTCATCATAAAATATAATACACACAATATATAAACAGTTTAAATTAGCTCCAGCAACAGTAAAATGCTACTTACATGTAATGCATCAGTAATAATACTAGACCTGCAGTCCAAGTTACTTATGTTGCATATTCAATGAAGGACTTTCACTTGTAGACCAGTGGTGGAAGAAGTACTACAATATGTTGTACAGTCTTTATGTCGTTAGCCTGATCAGTGTTGTAATCTTGCCTCAGGGAGAGGCAGGGTGCCACCAAACTTGTGAGACGCACGGAGAAGAAACTGAAGGAAGTCATCCTGCAGGTGGATGACGAGAGACGCAACACGGAGCAGTACAAGGACCAGGTCAGAGGTTTTCCAGGAGCTCTGCAGTGGCTATTTCTGTCTCAGTATTCTGGCTTTTCTGAGTATTATCCGTGTAATGTTTATGCTGCTCTACATCAGCACTTTCCAGAAGCCTAAAAACTGAAATATAAAACAGTAAACAGCTCCAGTATTGTATCAGATGTAAGATGAAGATCAGCTTTGCATCGTTGAAACCAATCATTTTAATGAATCTGTCAAATTCTCAGGTGGACAAGTTGAACTCTCGCATGAAGCAGCTGAAGCGTCAGCTGGAGGAGGCTGAGGAAGAGGCTCAGAGAGCCAACGCCAACCGAAGGAAACTGCAGAGAGAGCTGGAGGATGCCACAGAGTCGGCAGACGCCATGAACCGTGAAGTCACCACCCTCAAGAACAAGCTCAGGTGGGCGGAGTGACTCTAGAGACCTAGCTGCTTTTATGTTGTTCCAGTTTACCGCACAGATAGCTGAAGCAGTCCTGCGCACATCTGTTGGGAGTACGGGAGAGCAGTTTGCAAGATGGTGCCGTGACTTTACCTCGAGACATTGTCTGCTCGCTCACTGTGTTTCTTCTTCTCTTGTTCTAGGCGCGGTGACCTCCCATTCACCGTGCGCCGCACCGTTCCCCGCGCCGGCATCGAGAGCGACGAGGAGAGCGAGCCCAAGAGCGAGACCCCCGAGCCCAAGCCTGAGTGAACAGCCACCGTGCCACTTGGCTCCTTAGAACTGCATCATAAATAGACAGACCCAAATACACATGAGCACACATTACTGTACCTGCTGAACAGAGAGGGACACCAAACAAACACAAGGCCGTGACAGTCTGATCTCTTTAAGATTGACAATCTATGCATTCTTAACACACTTTCACACATACAGAAGCCAGTAAACTGGGACAATCACCATGCTGACAAACACACACGTTATTTTTTGGGCCAAATTTTTCTTTTGCTTCATTTTTCGTTCTCTGGGAAAAATAAAAAAAAGAAAATGATATTTTTATAAGGAAACATTCCAGCTATGATAGTCCTGATTTAGGATCTATTTTTCTAATTGAAGAAAGAGAAAACAAAGAAAGA
Source organism: Seriola dumerili (assembly GCF_002260705.1). NCBI lineage: Eukaryota > Metazoa > Chordata > Actinopteri > Carangiformes > Carangidae > Seriola > Seriola dumerili. The sequence goes on from NW_019174368.1 coordinate 2,220,946, forward strand.
AGTATACATAAATGAAGACCGATTACTGGAAGGGGACCAAAGTAATATCTCAATCTATAGAATTGTATTTTATGCAGAAGTTTTTTATAATGGTTAAGAATGGAAGTGCTTCATGTTTATTCCGCTCACGCTCTCGCCTCAGTTTATATTGAAGGTTTATTATGCTGAAATGTATCCTATCAGTTTAGCTGCAGTTAGCACTTGTGACTACGCTTTTGGGCTTAATAATTTGATGCCCACATTTCATGTGGAAAGTAAAATTTGAGGCAGATTTGAAGTAACAATTGGAAACCCATTGACGCATACTGAAGGCATTTGATTGTGACTGTGCTGAAATATCTTAATTTTGCACTGACAAGGAAAAAAAACACTTTAGCCTAGACATCATAAACCACTGCATTTGTGTGTTTAATGGAAACGCTGACAGAAGTTTTGGAGAGACTGTGTGTACCTGCTCATTTAGCAGACGCACAGACTGCCAACACACACTAAGGCCTTAAATGCAGCTGAATTCTTCTGGGCAGGGTTGTTGGCTTTTTTTCTGGACATGCATTGATTTTTATTTTTATCAATATCAGTGTTTTTGTTAATGTTCAGGGTAAAGTTTAAATGGGGTTGGTGGGGGTAGTTTAATACTTACAGCACACACTGTATTCTCAGGGCACAGCTTGTTGAGGGAGGAGTAGCTGAGGTTGTTACAAACCAAAGGCAGATTCAGGAGGTAGGGAGCGTACTTTGTTGTTAGTCTAACCTGTGTACACTATACTCTGACCGGCCTATAGGGCTTCATATAGACATGGGGAGGTGATATGTGGCCAGGTATTGAGTAGACGTATCAGATGAAGTTCTATTGACATACAAACCCCTCACAGGCTGTGCTCAGAGGCGGCTTTTGGCTCACACTGCTGGGAAGTGAGAGGAATGTGTTACTTAAAGAGTAACGGTTCACAATTAAAAGGATCACAACTTTCGCACTTAAAAACAAAGGAAATCCAAACAAAATCATGGAAAAAAAAACAAAAAAAAAAAACTGCATCTCCTCAATTCTTTTGTAATGTTCGTCTGTCTGCACCTCTGATTCTCATTTTGTGAAATGTTGGTATTATTGCAATTAAAGAGGCTTTCTAAACTGCTACATGTGGATCGTGTGTGTCTTTATTCCATACTGATGTTTATTTGCAGGGGTCCAGCTTGTTGTTTATGCTGCATTGTCACCAGCAGAGGGCAGTCAGGGTTTTCCATAAGGGACTAGCAGACCGCAATCAGGTCAGAACCGGTTTCGCCATAGAGTAAATTATAGTAAACAGGGATGTAAAAGTCTGGGTGAGAACTCTCTTTGGTATTATTTTGTTTTCTGTCATGTTTCTGTTCTAGTGCAGCTTTGAAGTGAACACTTTTATGACATGAATAGAAACAACATATAAAAGAACAAAAGCTGTTTTGTTTTTTTCCCCCTGTTACTAGAACCACAGTTGTGATTGTTGTGAGAATGCTCCTGGTTTTCTTTAATACAGTCAGTGGTAGAAAATAACCGAGTACAAAAGTACTGTTTTAAGTACAGCTACTATTTGACCCCTATATTTGTAATTTAAATACTAGTAATGTCTATGTTTTACATTCAAAATATATGATCTTTAAAAATGTGATGTAATCCTATAAATGAATTATACAGCAGTGCGTGAATAGTTATCTCCATTTTGACCAGCTACAACATTGAAATGCTGCTTGTATATTAATAATAGTATTACAACTATATATGATAAAAATGATGTATGAGCACTTTTACTTGTTTTTGTTTTTTACTTTTTTTTCTTGTACTTCTTTACTATTACTTCAGTAAAATGTTGAATGTGGGAAAAGAGTCATTTTTGGTACTTTTTTACTTTTCTTCACCAATGAATATGGTACATTTTGAAATGATCTTTGGTGGAGACCTATAATGCACCTTTAAGTGTTAAGGTGTTAGGCATATTTACGTTTTTCACGGAAAAATTGTTAAAAAAAATAAATAAATACAAAGGTCACACTGACTATACTTTCAATTCATGGAAGTAGTTTGGTTTTGTGTTCTATTTAATTTTATTTTGCCTAAACTGAGTATACAGGAAAAAATATATTTTAAAAAATGTATCAATCAAATAGAAACGATTAATCAAATTTAAAGCAGAAACGTAGAATAAATAATGTATAATAAATAATATGTATGTGTAATAAATAATAATAATAAAATGAATTGCAGTACGTCGCTTGTCACGTACTCAGTTAAGTAGTGCCCTTCTCATATTTACGTCACGGTCCGAACGCTGCGTAACCAATCGAAAACAAGCGTCTCCTTGGTGGGCGGGGCTTCAATGCAGTTACTGGACACGCCTCGACGTCAAACAGGAACCGGCCGGTTTAAGTGTAAGTTATCAGTCAGTGAAAATCACGGTTATCAGTGTTTATGGCGCAGTACAGACTTACTGGTCACCGGTGAGGCTCAGGTCCGTCTGTGCGATGGTTATGACGGTCTGAACGATTGACGCAGACATTTAACCTGGTTTATTTTTCCCTCCCTCGACGGAGAGAAAACCTCACTGCGGTCAAACGAACGAACGAACGAACGACGAAGACGAAGTTAAGCATCTCTGTGTTTCCTTTCACCGCGACCTACGCTTTTTGTGTTCATGTAATGGCTTCCGACTTGTGATATCAATCTCTGCAACAGTCTACCTATACTGCAGGAGGCAACTTTAAGGAGGCTGTAGGGGGTAAGCTACAAAGGAAGACACACACACACACACACACACACACACACTTATACATTTTGATATAAACTGATAATGCTGGTGTGACATCTAAGTAGCCCGATAAGAGCATGTCAAGATAATATGACACACTTTATCTTTGTTGTGTTTAAATTGTAGAATCATATTATTATATTTATGTATTAGGCTGTTTAAGGTAATGCAGGTGTCCTCACCTTCTTACACCTTTTCTGTACTTCTCTTGTTGAAGGTGAATACATGTGTCGTCACTGTGTAATATTACACTGCAACCAAAACTACAGATGTGGGATTCAAACCCAGAAACATTTATTAGGAGACAACAAACCAAAAACATTTTTTACAAAACTCCCCTGTGTTAAATCCATCTTGACTCTGGTGCATCATGCTTTTGCACACACACACACACACACACACACACACACACTCACACACGCACACAGACACACACTGGATTAGTTCATCATGTGTTCACACTCAGGCTCACGTGAAAAACATGCCACAGGACGACAAACATCCATCCTAATACGTAGCAGGATGATCTTTGGTTAGTTAATGAATAGCTGCGTGTTTTGTCGGGTGGTCGCAAATAGGGAGCACAGTGTCCTTCAGGTGATCTGTATACTTATCCTGGTGTGTGTGTGTGTGTGTGTGTGTGTGTGTGTGTGTGTGTGTGTGTGTGTGTGTGCGCTACCATGTGCAGACTGAAACAGACTGCAGGACTGTGCACATCCTCCACAGTCCTCCTCCAGATGCTGCATAGGTGCTGTTAATTGGACGACTGAGAGGCCAGTGTGTGACTTCTCATTTCTTTTTCTTTTTTTTTTTAGGGGTAATTTACATTTGCAACATTTCAGAGACTGACAAGTGGAGGAAAGCATCATCCTGAGGAACTATGGAGCTGTCACTGGTGAGTTTTACAGTGGAATTGACTTATGAAATCTTTAGGATGGAAAGAATTACTTTATAAATTAGGTTGAAAGATGGATACGGTACATAACACCTGTATGCCCATCATTTGCATAATGTCTGTATTTTCCCAAATGTCCTCTTTTTCTTGTACACCCTATTTTGAAAAGGGTTTTTGTAGTTATTTGGATTGATTGTGTCTCTCTGTTTGATATTTTATGTATCAGACATTTACTTATTTATGTTTTAGTATTTAATTTAATTTAATTTAATTTAATTTTCTTGTTGGATGCCTATAATTTAATTTACTTCACTGTTTCCATATTATGTATTTTGACATATCAGAATCATTATTCTTGCTTGTAACTGTGTCTCACACAAAGCTGTAAAAGGATCATGAAGTAATACAATTTAAAAGAGAAAAGGAATTGATTACGTCCTGTTTTGTTTATATTAGTGATATTAGTCGTTGATGGTGAGGTTGTTTTTTCCTCCCTTAATGTTGCACCTTTTATAACTAACTTGAGGTCAAGGCGTCCTGACATCACTCTGACATGCTGATAAACATTTTAACCTACTTTTTTCTCATTGTCTTTCTGCAACACCCCCCCACCCCTACCCCACCCACCCAGGCTCACCCAGCTATCAAAGCCTTCATGTGTGGCTCCCTCAGTGGGACCTGCTCCACGCTGCTTTTCCAGCCCCTCGACCTGGTCAAGACTCGTCTGCAGACGCTGCAGAGCGGCATGCAGCCCGGGTGAGTCCGTGTACACTGAACACTTCAACACAGTTATCAGTATCGCTAGCTTGCATCACTTGCTTTGTGACCTGCAAAAAACGGCTTTATTGACTGGATGAACACAACAGAAAGTTTTGCCACAGCTCAGCTTTGCATCACACGCGCAGCACATGGCTCCCACATGAAAGCAGTGCTCGTCATTTACCATTGATCACTGTCAGCTGATCTGCATGTTCCTCTCTCAGTTCAGGCAGAGTGGGGATGGTGACGGTGCTCCTGAGCGTGGTGCGGACAGAGAGGCTGCTGGGACTGTGGAAAGGAGTTTCACCGGTAAGAACGCCATTCTCCTCCCTTCTACTACACACAACCGTCCTCCTGTCTTACCGGAAGTTTTACGTATGCATGAAAAAATGTTCACAAATTCACCAGTTTCACATTTTCCCTCTCCCGTTCATCTGCTCTTCTAGTCCTTTGTTCGGACCATCCCAGGTGTGGGGATCTACTTCAGCACCTACTACTCTCTGAAGCAGCACTTCTTCCAGGACGGCAGCCCCGGGGCCTTGGAGGCCGTGGTGCTGGGAGGCGGGGCCCGGTCGGTGGCGGGGGTGTTCATGCTGCCGGTCACTGTCATCAAGACACGCTTTGAAGTAAGTACAGGCAGACATTTTTTCGTCTTTATTTGGCCCAGCATGTTGTATGTGTATTAGACTAAGCTGATTGTCTGTATGGTTGTGTTTCAGTGTGGCAGGTACAGTTACAGGAGCGTGGTCGGGGCTCTGCGCAGCGTGTGTCGGACTGAGGGTCCCGCTGCTCTGTTCTCCGGCCTGATGGCCACTCTCCTCAGAGACGTTCCCTTCTCTGGCATCTACGTCATGTTCTACAGCCAGACCAAGGCCTCACTGCCAAAAGGTAAATACAGGGAGAGAGAGAGGGAGATACATAATGACTTGGTGCTTGACAAACGTTTACATTTAAAATTCTACCACAAGTCAAACAGGTAATTGTTTTTAACTTGGATTTGAATTTAAAAAAAAAAACCTTCTGTCCGTCTTCCTTCAAGAAATCAGCACGTCTCCTTCGGCGCCCCTGGCGAACTTCAGCTGTGGGCTCCTGGCGGGTGTGTTGGCCTCTATGGTCACTCAGCCTGCTGATGTGGTCAAAACACACGTCCAAGTGAATCCACAGCTGAGGACGGCAGAGGCCATCAGATACATCTATATGGTAAATATCTCACTCCTCTTTTACTGAGTTTCATGTTTGATGCTTTTATTATCTCGCTCTGCATTATTTTCAGGGTCAGCATTAGCCTCGCTACGTTTTTAAGCTGCACATTCCTGAGCCCTGTCCTTGTCGTCTCTCTCAGGAACACGGCGTCCGGGGCTTCTTCAGAGGGGCCGTTCCACGATCACTAAGGAGGACCATGATGGCCGCCATGGCGTGGACAGTGTATGAGCAGATGATGGCCCACATCGGGCTCAAGTCCTGAAGGGGAATGTTGATGGGAGGCTTTGTGAAAGAAAGACAGAAAGAAAGAAAAAGAAGAGATTAAAGTCAAGTCACTGAGAGAAGACTGTAATGTGTGAAGATGAAGGAACAGCTTCAGTGGACTGGGGAGCAAAGAGAGTGAGAGTGAGTGACGAGCACATTACAAAGGAGATGTGGAGAGTTTGCATATGTCAAATGTTTTTTCTGGATTCTGGCTGAAGTTCAAGAATCCTGCCTTTGATACGTACGAATATTTTTGAGAATAATGTTGATGTGCTGTGATGTTCTATATTGCACTACAAGTTGTACAGAAGTTTTGATCCTAATGAGTATTTGGACTGAGACTTTCCTTGTTTTAGAAATGTGGTGGGACTTCCTTTGTCTGTGAAATCACATGGAACATATCCATGTGACTGCAGTGATCAGCTCGGACTTCTCATGGCACAGTTTAAAATCTGGACTGGCTCTTAAATGCCTTTACAATAACACAGTGTTATTTATATTCTGATATTTTTTGTATTTTTTGCCAAATGAAATGATATGTGCTTGTAATATTTACTCAGTACATTCATCTGCCTTAAAATGAAATGATTTTTGATATTTTTCAAAGTGTGTGTTAATGGAAATGTATTTACCACTGTAAAAGTATTCTACCTTTTGAAGGATGTTTAATAAAATTAAACACTGTACAATACATAGAATATCTTCATGTTATTCTCGTGTGCACCCATTTCTTTCAGCGTAAATGATTCAACAGAAAGCTGACAGCTTCACATTCGAGCCTTATACCTGACTGACCTCTGAAATGTTCTCATGCAGATATGGCAAGAGGATGAAAAAACCCATAGTCGACTCTGCCAGTGGGGTGGCTTACTGCTCCAGCCGTGGTGTAAAACTATCAGAAGCACTTCCAAGAGATAAGAAAGATATATTGCTCAGCATATTGCAGCAGACTGCACGCACATAAAGGCCAAACACTCAGTACAGTCCTGCAGGTCAGATAAGCAGCATGGAGGGGTGGGGGGTGGTGACATAACATCAAATAGGAAATAAGGACAAGGAGTGCAGGACTGTCAGGCTAAGAAAGGAAACTATTCCTGGTGACAGGCAGGTTAATTATTTATCAAAGAAAGTTACTTGGAGAAAAATATGTTTACTTAATAAACTTAAATAAAGACTTGCTCCTTTCCATTTTTATTTGATTAGATACACAGAGTATAAGTCTCTTTATATATAAACTTCATGACACATGACACATGACACAGATCTCATTAGTGGTTTAACTGTACATATTATGAAGCTCTGGATCAAGAATGTGTCTTTTTAACCTCATATGACTGTAGGTCTCCTGTCTGTGTCATGTTAAAACAAGCAGTACCACTGCATCACACCCAAAGGCTTTTTACACTGTTGACTGGGGAATCTGTCATTTAAGATGAGATTTGACACAGTTTGTGAGTCTGAATGGCAGAATACAAAAACACAGATTGCCCGTGTCTCTGAGTGAGGAAATAATACATGAATTGTAAAGTATTTATGGTGACTGACCAAACCAACAGACTTTGAGTCTGTTGAAAATCCTGTTTTTTTTATTTACTGAGTATTTTGTTCTTTACCCTTCTCTTGTCCCAGAAAACAACCCCAAATCATGTCATTCCCTCATGTGACCCGTCGCCCCACTCCTTCTTTATAGCCATATTTGTAAGATCCATCGCTTCTAATGTCCTTGACTTTAATCCAAGCCCGAGTTTTGAATCAACACATCACTACCAATTGACCTACTTATCTCCTTGTGTCTGTCCAGTCTCCTGCCACAATCAGACGTTTTTAAGGCCAATAGTGTCCTTACAGGATTACAGTATCATACATAACTTTTTGTGCATAAGACAAGTTTCTTTGAAATAATTTCTCAACTTGTTGTGTCATTGTGTACATATTGTGATAATTTTGCCTGGAACTCTTTATCTCTAGCAAATACAGGGCGGTTTCAACACAGGTCAGTCTTTGACTGAGAAGTCAGCGTCTCAGCATTGTCTTAATATGGTCTTTCCATCTCCATTGTCTTAATATGGGATACCCATCCGACCCGTGATCTGACCACTGCTCCTGCCATTACAGCGCATAGCATATATCCCCACCTAGTGGCCACATCAAAAAACTACACTAACTCCGAGTCGCGTCAACCAACCAATCACGCGCTTGGAAATTTGGTATAAAAACTACGTCATTTCCTCCCAGCGCCCTCTTTTCACCGTGTGGTCAGATTTCCATACGGCGTTGTTTCGTGGTGAGTTTTAACCGGTTATATTTTGCTAATAAACCCTTAAAATTCTGCCAAGGACACGAAGTAATGATAAAATACTCTATAAGCACACAGGATGGCACGATAAATCCAGCCTTCTGTGTCTTTACCGTCTGTAATTATCACAGAATAGACACTGCTAACGTCTATAGCTAACTTGCTAGCTGCTGACACGCGCTCATCTCGCTGTTCCCTCTCGCGACCAACGGCGAATACTGATCGGACTTAGCAGTCGTAGCTTTGGCAAACGAAATACAATTACAAATTTGGTTTTATAAGTGTAAGAATACGATGAAGTGGGTGGACATTTAGTGTGCAGTGTGATTTTTACTCTTTTAAACGCCGTCCACAACCCGGATGCCATTAGTTAATGCCTTTTAGCATGCTGGAGTGCCCTTTAGCAAGACGCTGAAGCCTCAACAACTTCAGGTTTTGTTGTTAGCAATGTGTCCTGAATATACGGACACTTAAAAAAATATATTTGCGACATCCAGGTAGTTTGATGCATAGTTAACTGCTTTTAGTTTTAAGTCACAACTGATTGAACACTGTGAGCTAACTACGAAACAACTGATTGCACACTGTCAGCTAACTACGAAACAAACCTGTGATAATGACCAATGCTTTTCATCCTTTCCCCAGCTCTCCCATCTAACTCGTAACGCAGGGAAAGCGGTCACGATGTCCGGAGGTCTGGATGTCCTTCAAATGAAGGAGGAGGATGTGCTGAAGTTCCTGGCCGCAGGAACTCACCTGGGAGGCACCAATTTGGACTTCCAGGTGGAGCAGTACGTCTACAAGAGAAAAAGTGACGGTGAGTCTCTCCACTGTGGTTTTACTCACTCAGGTTAAAATAAAGAATAATCGTGAAGTAAGAATCTTATTTCTGAGCTGTGGGCCTCATCCTAAATCTCTAGGTGTGTACATCATTAACCTGAAGAAGACCTGGGAGAAGCTGCTGCTGGCAGCCAGGGCCATTGTTGCCATTGAGAACCCAGCTGATGTGTGTGTTATCTCCTCCAGGAACACTGGACAGGTAAAGTGAAACACTATGTAAATAAGTCCTGTCACATTGTAGTGACTGCTGCTTGTGCAGTGGGACGCAAGTGCATTAACTATAATATGCACACCATTAAAGCCGGGCACCGATGTCGGTGTTCAGGTGTCGGAAGTGTGCGAGAGAAATCAGGCCGGGTTTTCGCTAACACCATGAGGACGGCTGTCCCATGACTGGGGTTTGATAGTGACCTGAGCCACAGTTGACATTGTTAAAGGAAAATAATCACCTTTACCTGAAATCGAGTATAACTTGTTTTCTCTGCCCTTTTTAGAGAGCAGTGCTGAAGTTTGCCTCTGCCACCGGTGCCACCACCTTCCATGGTCGTTTCACCCCTGGTACATTCACCAATCAGATCCAGGCAGCTTTCAGGGAGCCCCGCCTCCTGATTGTGACAGACCCCCGTGCTGACCATCAGCCACTGACTGAGGCTTCCTACGTCAACATCCCCACCATTGCCCTGTGCAACACTGATTCTCCACTGAGATATGTGGACATTGCCATCCCCTGTAACAACAAGGTGAGACCAACTAAACAAAACATATTCACTAATTGTGCTTTTTTTTTGTGAATCCTTGCATTCTGCACACCGTTAGAGCCCGGCGCTGTCCTGTCTGTGCAGTGCGGGGTGTAGGATGTGTGCTAAAAAGTATGCATGGCCTCTAACCTTCTTTCTGAACCACACAGGGGGAAGCAGGTAGAGGTCTTGCTACAGAAGTCTAACTTAAAAAAAACTTATTTATACCGTCTGTGGATATGAAATAAATTGTGTATCTTATAATGACAGCTGGTGAGGGTTTTACTCGGTGGTTATCGATGACTAATCTGTAACTGTGTTGCAGGGTCACCACTCTGTCGGTCTGATGTGGTGGATGTTGGCCAGGGAGGTTCTCAGGATGAGGGGAACCATCTCCAGGGAGCACCCATGGGAGGTCATGCCCGATCTGTACTTCTACAGGGACCCTGAAGAGGTAAGACAAATGCAGGGCACCCTGTCAAATGTACAGTGGCTTGATGTTGCCTTGTATATTGGTTACATGAGTCGGGCTGCACACTGTAATACACGTGTTTTCACTACAGATTGAGAAGGAGGAGCAGGCTGCAGCTGAGAAGGCTGTTGGAAAGGAGGAGTTCCAGGGTGAATGGAGCGCCCCTGCAGCTGAGTTTGCTCAGCCTGAGGTAGCTGACTGGTCTGAGGGTGTTGCTGTGCCATCTGTGCCCATCCAGCAGTTCCCTGCAGGTAAGATCCCAAGTTTTCTTCTGATCAACTGTATTACTACCTAAACTTTGTATAACTGCATTTGTTTTGCCTTTGTACTGATGTTGAACTACTGTTAAAACTTTACCTTCTCTTTTTCTAGCTGCAGCTGCACCTGTCAAAACAGGTAAGTTATATTCTGATGAGTGTATATAAAATATCTGAAGGTGTAAGTGTTTGTGTACTCAATTCCAAATGTTTTTCCCCTACAGAGGACTGGAGTACTCAGCCTGCCACCGAGGACTGGTCCACTGCCCCTACTGCCCAGGCATCTGACTGGGGTGGTGCAACTTCTGACTGGTCTTAAATCATTGACTCTGGCAACAATAAAAGTGTTTTTTTACACTTTGACTTTGTTTATTCAGTTGATTTTCATTTGATATTTACTCAAGGCCACAATTGGCTCCTAACTTGACCTCACATGCAACGATAAGAGTGTGAAAGCCAGGAATTTATTTTCTGGTAAAGCATATTTACTCACTCAGGTGAAATATGTATAAATGATAACAAATGTTGTAATTTGAGCTATATATGAATATGATGGCAGCAGGATGCCAATTGAGTCGTGCAACATCCTGTGTGTGTGTGAGACAGGTAAGTGGATTGTGACTGCTTTCCATATTTGGTACATTTACACATCCGGGGGACTTGACCTAGTAACTAACACATTTTACTTAAAAATATCCCAAATTTAAAAATGCAAAGCTTCATGTAAAGTTTGATTTAAATTAACCACATGTAATGCAAGCAGAGTTTACATATAGGATCACTGAAAAACAATTGAGACAAATTCATGTGCTAAATATGACAATTTAAAATGTCTTACAGGATTAAATTAAGTAATTAGTTAATATCTGAAAGGTCAACTTTGCTGTGACATAATGTTCTGCAAAAACACTTCTGGCTCAACGCTATAATTTAGGAAGGGGAGATTGTGACTATTTCCTGTAACTTGGCAGGTTGGCTGAATTAAACGACCACGTGGTGGTAAGTTTAGTATTTGCCAAGAAGCCACTTCATAATGCGAGAGGGATTTGCACTAAACATTATTGGGTTATTAAAACAATTTGCAGCCGAAAGTAATTTTACGTATGTTAGTGTAATAAACTGACTTCTGTTTTCTTTATTGAAACCACATTTATAACAAGCAATGCAGCAAAAAGACTCAGTAAATGTGAGGAACGTAGAAATACAGCAAAAAAAACATTTTTAAGAGTCCAAAACATACGGGGTTCAAGGAGAGATTCCCAAGGAGATCACCACTTTCCCAAACTTGCTTCTGGCTGCACCTTCTGGGCTGTCTTGTTAAACGTGAAGTGCTGTGTGGTGAAACACTGACATCCCGGCTCATGCAACACATGCACATGCAACTGATTTCACGGTAAAGGGTCTTTCCTGGAGTGAATGTGGCCACTTGGTGTGTTTTCATTATAACTGGCACTGGAGGAATCTGGTCCGGCATCCTTCCCATTGTCTGCTTCACTGCTTCGCCTGCTAGATAAAACAATGTAACAGCTGTAGATGTTTTGATGAGGGCCTTATACAGCTCATGGGCGTCCGGTATGTCACAGCCATTGGTCAACAGCTTGTCCACTGCCCCCCCCCCCCAACACCATCAGAGACTCCATGGCCATGGCTAGCTTAAAAAAACAATTCCTTGTGCCACCTCTAAAAACCTCGTCTTGCAAGCTCTGTGCTGAAAAGGAAGAAATTCCCTTTCTGCTTATATTGAATACTCAGTCCATCACTCAGAAAGTGTAGGAGAGGACACACTTGTGGATATGTGGCTTGTAGATAATCCAGCACTGGCTTCATGTGTTCCCATATTGCTGGGGGACTGTCTTAGTTAATTCAGTTACTTTTGCACGTGGTGATTTACTCTTATTTATGCGTTTATATCTCTTTCTGCATTTGTCAGGGTGTTTTTTTTTCTCTTCTCTAGCAATTTCTTAAGTTTTTCAGTTTTATTTGTCTGATGTGTCTCTGTTCTACCTGGAAATCACTTTCCTTCTTCATGTTGTCTGAAACAAAACAAAACAGAAATAGTAACTTGGTAACTTGGCATGTCAGTTATGTACAGCATATGTAAAACAGTTACCCATTAATGATAGGCCTGCTTCTTATTCTGTACTCTTGTTCATTTATTTTCAGTCCTGACTTGCATACTACCCTGACCCTGTAAATCCTGACTTCAGCACTGGCTGTTGGGCAGAATCTGGACTCTGAGGAGGGGTGTGCAGACTGTGCTTCCTAGCCTCTGCCCTTTCCTCATTTTATTGTGCTTCCTCCACTTTTACGCAGTTGACGTTTCCCTCGCTCGCTTAGATCACTGATCTTCTTTTTCCCTTGCTCTACACCCCGTCTCCATCTCTGACGCTCACTCTCTAGCTACTTTTGCCTCCTCTCAGGATCAACATCCCTGCGTGCACGACATTGCCTTTGTCTTTCAAATGGCACCTGTTTCATAATGAATGACTCAGCTATCACCTGCAGTGACTGAGGTCAGTGTCAGGATGAGTCTCTACGACATGAATGAAACTAACGTCCTTTGCAAAGATAGAAACGATTATACAATGTAAAAAAGTGAGAACTTTCTAAATGCACTGCATGTCTAACTGATTGATCTGTCCAACAGCCACCTATTGTATTCTCTCCTAACAGGTGCTTCCCACCAGGGAGTTTCTCTAGGATGAGGTGTAATTCAGGCAGAGTTTATGTACTTACATCTGCTTTCTCACCACTGCTGTGTGTGTACTAAATTCACACACAAATATTAACATTAACATTGGAAACATCTCTCTCTCTCTCTCTCTCTCCCTCTCTCTCTTTCAAAATTTTTCGAGGAATTTTTTAGTTACCATTATTTTTATTTTTCCTTCTTTTTTTTGTCTGTTTGTGTGGAGTTGATACATTTGTTTATTTTCTTTCTTTTCTCCTCTGTTTAATGCTGGTTAGAGACTGTTGTGTTTTTGCAATGAGGAAAAGTAATACAATTTAAGTCATAAAAGAAAAGATTGGACACATATGCTGAGGTCAGAACTTTTATTGGACTAATCCTGTTGACTATTTACACCCTATCCGATGTCAAACAATGACCTAAATGTGCAGGTTTCAGCAGGACACTGCGCTCTGTATGTTAATGATGTTGACTGTCCCACGGTAAATCACGAGTTGTCAGACGCGGTCGTGACGTAAAGCCTGTGACGTTTCTGGGGCACCCCCTTAGGGCTGACGGTCAGTTTGTAGCGCAGACAGCAGGAGAAGCAGGATACGGCATCCAAACATGGCTTTGAATCGGAATCATTCGCAGAACGGCGGCGTTTTGATCAACAATGGAGAAAGGTATGTGTTTTATCTTTCGTCTCTGTGTTTAATTTTATTAACTAGCCGTCTGTCGCCTCTCTTTTTGGCTTGTTTACCTTCTACTTTCCAGTGCGTAGTCAACACAATTGCTATCCAACCGCTAGCCTCTCGCTAGCTGGCCTGGTTAACATTAGCATAGCGAACCCATCTGTTCTACTGTTAAAATTTGCGTTAGCTTTGAACGTAATCTAGAGTCATTTGAAATGTCGTTTACTGTTTTAAACACTGGCGTTGTATAATTTTGTCAATGACCGACTTAAGACCCTCCTCATATCTTGAAATTTGTTTTACGCAAGATGGCTAACGTTAGCCGAATACCAAAACAGGAAGTAGCGGTAGTTTTCGTTAGGATGTTGACATCTTGTTAAAACAAAAATGTAATCACATGTAACGTTATGCAATCCGGGTTAGCTACAGTGTGTGAAATGCAATAATTTTAGTTGCAAACATAATATTCTGTAATGTTCCCACAATTGTGTAAGTCAATCTAGATATTAGCTTTAGCAGATTACCTTATTTTCACCTGCTCCTTTACCCAGTATTTTAAGGGAATGTAAGAACGTGGAGCTGTCATTCAGCGATGCCACCTGCAAGACAGACCTGCTGAAGGGGACCAAGAAGGGCACGGTTTACCTCACACCGTACAGGGTACACTCAAAATTTCATAACATTCTTTACACACTATTACTGCTGATGTCGTCTGGTTTGGAAACATGAGAGTTTATATTCTCATAGATCCTCTTGTATCTCTCCCCACGCACTCTGTCTCTTCCCTCATTCCCCGGCTTAGTTGCTGTTTGTATCCAGTAATACGAAGGATTGCCTGGGTTCAGCCATGTTCCCCTATTATCTGATGAAGGGCTGCAGCATTGAGCAGCCTGTCTTTGCAGCAAACTACATCAAAGGGACAGTTTCAGCTGAGCCTGGTGGTAGGTGGCCTTTTCTCTTTTTCTCTTAATCAGTAAGTAATGATTTGATTTGTTAGATTTTGTGTCTATAGCTAATGTTACTCATCATCATATTGTAAAATACAATGAAATTAGGTGCATTAACTTATTAGAAATAAAAGGATTACATTTTTCATTGTTGCTTCTGTTGACATCCACAGTAAAAACACGTGTAGCTTCCTGTATTTGTTTTAAATGTAGTCGACTCTCTCATCAGGTGGCTGGGAGGGCCAGGCCCATTTCAAGATGTCATTCCCCAGTGGAGGGGCCATAGATGTGGGACAGCATCTTTTCAAACTGGCCACAAATGGTTTGAATGCTTGTTTACTTAATCACTGGATACTGAATTGAATGCTCCTTTGGACCCTATTGGAGGGTGGAAAAGTATTTCAATCCTTCACTGAAGTGACAATGCTACAGAATCTACAGAAGGTCTGCCCTAAAAGCCACCTTTTTAAAAGACTATATATAAGATAGGCAGTTGAGGAAAAAGTCTTGAGTGGATGAACACACCCATAATATTTGGAAAGTTCAGTTTATTTGAGATAATTTTCTACTGTTGTGTTCCAGCTTCCCGTGCTGCTCCTGCCCAGAATGGTGCTGCCTCTTACGGCTATCCCTCACCTGGAATGATGAATGGCTACGGCCCCGCTCCACCTGCTGCTCATGGCTATCCCTACCCACCTCCTCCCCAGCAGAATGGATTCTACCAGGGGCAACCCCCTGCTGCTGGCAACATGGGCTACAATTATCCAACAGCCGCTGCAGGTACACAATTCACTAGTTTGTGAAATTACATTTGTATACCAGTTTGAAGCGTAGTGCTCTTAGGTTATTAAATACAGTTTGCTAAAATAATCTTAATTCAAGTTCAATTTACTGGCTTTATCTGTAAATTCACTTTCATGCTATCAATAAAAATGCAGAAAGTATAAACTCTAACATGTCCAGGCTTTCATAATTTTAAGCCTTTAAGTTATGTGTGTCCCTGTGTATGTGTATGTGTGTGCAGCGGGTCATATTTGTTTTTGTATATGCAGTTATGCCAAATATCCTCATTGCATATAAGTAAAAATGCTTGAGGTGCAAATAATGCTCCAGGTTCTCCCTCCTCCTGTCATCATTTAGTTGTTTTTATCTTGTATGTGTTTATTTTATTTATTTTTTGGTCTTTGCTGTGTAACTAAGTGCCGACAGACTGTAACCTCCATTGACCTGTAAACTCTGCCTGTCTTCTGTGTTCCAGGAATGTACCCATCTGGTTTTGACTACATGGCCCCACCTCCCCCTTACCCTGGGCCACCCCAAAATTGGACTGCACCCCCCCAGAACTGGACAGGACCACCACCACCTCCAGGTCTGTTTCTCTCTCTCTCTCTCTCTCTCTATTTTTCCACTCTGTATGTCTGTGTCACTGCACCCGTCAGATCTGATCTGTCTGACTCAAAGTGAATCACTTCAAAGCACAACACCGAAAAAGGGGTGCTGATGTCTCATTTGCTACACATCAAAATTACAAAGGATAAACAATCTCCCCCCTTCCTCTCCCTCCCTGTACTCTTTTCTGGCACCTTGTGGATTTCAGTGAAAACGGTCTCACTCTGAACATGGGGTGAGCTTGGTACACTGCTGAAATGTCAGTTTGGTATATCTCTATTTTAAGGAAGAGCTTGAGTAGGACGTTTGCCTGCGTGCATCCTCAGGGTGTGCCACTACATTTTGTCTCGTGGATTTTCTGGCGCTGTCAGTTGTTGTGCTTCACATGATTAATACTGTGCTCCTCGCATCAGTTCTCCTTCCAGTGTCAGGAGCTGTGGCGTCTGTGCCTAAATATGCTCAGCAGTCATCACTGTCTGTCTCTATCTCCCTGTCTTTGTCACATCACATTTTATGCACAGGTAACTCCAAGGCAGCTGAAGCAGCAGGCAGCGCATATTACAATCCCAGCAATCCACACAATGTCTACATGCCCATGGTAAGCTGCTTTGCTCGTCTTCTCCTTCAGTTACAGTTGTGTGGCAGTGACAAGAGAGCTCCTGTGATGGCACTTATACAATATTTTTTTTCTCCTTTATTCCCACACAGGAGCGGCCTCCACCATATGCACCTTATCCAGACTCTCCTAACAAGAAAACCAACTGAGGCTCAGGCTTCATCAGTTCAATGACACTCCTCTCCCTCCCTCTGTATCTTACATATATTCTAAAGTAAGGAGTAATGTTGATGGATACCCACTCGATCGTAGAATTAAGAAAAGAAAATGCAAGTAATAGAGGGCTCAAAGATGTCAGTGATAATTCACCAAGGAACTAATGATATTTTGGATACTGGAATAGCTTACAAAGCAATCACATCTTTTAAATACTGTTTATTCCTTTATAGTTAAGTTCATGTAAAATGATTGACAACTTGTTACTCTGGCTTTTCAGAGCTTCATCATTATTAACATTCTCAGTGATGGGATTCATTTTATTTCTGTCTAGTAGTGGGCGAGGGCACTTAAACTGTCCTTATACAGAGCTGAGAGAAGGAGGCAGTATGGGGAATGTATTTTTTAAGACAGATTTATTACCAAACTATTTTGTAGCAATTTCTTGATTGCAGTTCCTGTAGTTATTAACAATAGCAACTCCTACTTTAAGCAGTAAAGTATTTTTGCAATATCATTGCAAGTACCATGTGTGTTTCCTAAACAGTTTTGCATTGAGTATTTGTCCATATACAAAACCACAACTGGGCTGAAGTGTTGAGTAGTTTAATATCTGACTGATTCTCATTGTTAAAGCTTCCTTCATATATGACCAATGTGATCCTGCACTACATAAGTTAAATTACAGTCAGTAATTCCAGTTATTATTATATGACCAATATCTCACACTCCCCTTAATAGCTTAATATATAACGGAGGTTTTGAATATCAAAAGTTGCAGCGTAATGTTTGAGAAGGGGGATCAGATAGATTTCTTACATTACAAGTCTATGTATGTGCAATATTTTAACCTCACATAATAAGGTTATACACGACAAGCTGGGGTTAGCTGACTGACCCTTAGCTCTACTCTTGGCTTCTATTGTATTCATGTATGCAAAGCCGGGCTGAAACCAGAACTCTCCTGTTTGAGTAATTACACGAGTGTGGGGTTACAGGGCCACGCTGATATATTAGGGGCCTATCAGTGTTTGGCCTGCTGTTGAAACTTCTTAATGCAAACCATTTATTCCTAATTAAACTAGGTCGAGGCACCAACAGGCCGTGTAATTGCATCCCCCTCAATGTGCATCAGTTAACACCCGTTTGAAGGACTATTCGCACACAGTAGTCGTGGGGAGCATTTTCTTGGGTTTTGGTTTTAGTTTGCTTGAGTTGATCAAATGTCTGTATATTAATATCTCTTTTGCAGTTCTTATTCCTTTTTGCTGAATTTTGTCTGTCAATTAAAATCTAATAAATGTGTCATTTATGAAATTTCACATTTTGATTTTTTTTGGCATTTATCGGACCTTCAGAAGTTTCAAACTATTAAATTTGAACAAAATTGAAATTGTAAATCACATAATTGGGTTTTAAATATCTAATTGCTATTTAGTTGCATTCATTCATTAAGACATTGATTTTGATTAGGCTAATGTTTTAATGTTAAATCTATCATTTATTACTATTTATTACTCAGTTACTCAAATTAAGTATCAAGTTTATTGGCAATCACTTTTCAAAGTAAAAGAATCAAATTGATCAATAGAGATTTAAGGTTTTTACGGTTCGTCTGTCCGTCCATCCATTCTCATGAACGAGAAAAAGGGAATGTGTTCAAATTTGATTAGACAAAGGTCAAGGCCACTGTGACCTCACAAAACACGTTTTTGGCCATAACTCACGAATTCATGTGCTAATTATGACACAATTTAACACAGATGTCAAAGGTCAACTTCACTGTGACATCTCTTTGTGACATACCTTCCCTGACAAAATAAAGAAATAAGACAGATGGAATTATCCACTCAAACTAAACATGTTTATTATGTTATGAAACACGATCGAACCTGAACATTATAGTCACTCTTATCACAGAAAATCACACTGTACAGATGTATCGCGTAACACCGTTTCAAGAGTCTGAATAAATAAAGATGGCATTGTCATGCACTAAAACACAAAAATATTCACTACACACAAACGCTTCATGGATCAACATATAATCACAAAGTTTACAACAACACCAATAGCTAGCTAGCTAGTTTTCCACTCACGGCTGTCCACCCGTTAACTCTTAAAGACTAGTTCTACTTTATGGCTCAACTCCTGTTGCGCTCCAGTTCCTGACTCAGGAAAAGGATGTGTGCTTCTTACTACCATGTTTCTAATGTTAAATTCTATACATATCTCTGTAGCCATCACTATATTGTAAACTAGATTAAAGATGTGCAAAGCCCTACTGTGTGTTCTTCAGGGAGATGGGAGCTCTACAGGGACCTTATCTACCCTTAAGGACAAACATGTAATTCTCAGAGGAATGCAAAAAAAAAAATCAGTTGTATTCAGTTGTATTTAACTACAGATTATTCACTGAGTTACTCTCCGTTTCACACCTGGACAACAGTCTCAGTAGCGTACCAAGTACTTTCTTTAAGACCTGTTTCCCTTGGCTTACAACACTACGTTCTGCGTCTGAGCTACAAGGGTGACTTTAAATTAGAAACAAAAATACAGAAGAAGTAGTAGTGAAATGAGAGAATGCTACTGCACTGATGTTGAATTCTACATTGCCCCGTTGCTTGAGCACTTAACATCAGTGTGGCATCTATACTTTATGTGTGACAAGCAGAAGATTAGATGGGTAAAGGCAACATGGGTAATCTCTGTCTGTGTTCAAAGGCCTATCAGGTCACCGTATCGTTCTTACCATTCAAACACTGTGAGAGCTACAGGACTGTCAGGTGTGAGAGGGTCATTAAGGTTGGATAAAGACTTCAGCATGAGATTTGACTGCGACCCTACGGCTCCTACGGCTCGTCCTGTAGAAACCACACCTCATTGCGGCGTCCGTAAGGCTTGAGTGGTGGGTCGTAGCTACAGCAGAAGTACTGCTTGCGCTGGAAGGGCGCCGTCTCACCCAGGGTGCGCGTCAAACGCAAGGCCTCTGCTCGGTACTCACTCTCCCCTGCGAAGCCTCCAAACTGCCTGCGAACACAAAACAGACACAGGGAAGATCTAAATCAGGTTTATAATTAGTGCGTTTGTTTAATGGGGTGAATTATGTGGACTTTTTAATGGATGCGCTGTCTCACTGGAAAGAAACAGGGACCCCTAAAAAGATACACCTGCAATTGGATTCAAAGTACAGTCAGCATTTATGCAGCAAGGGAGATGTCTTTAAACTGTTGTTCTTGTTTGTACGTTGTCTTTAAATGATACACTTTCCATGACACATACAGAGCATAGACAGTCATGCCGGGCCGCTCCTCAATCCTGATGGCACTGTCGGTGGGAGTCGGGGGGCTTTGCTGGTAGATGGAGGGGATACGGATGCCGACCACCAACCGGCGAGACAGAACACCGTCATTCCGGGGGTAGACTGTGATGATGATGGGAGCTGCTGTTCCCATGGCCTCACCTGAGAAGATGAAGATGAGAAAGCAAGAAAAAAAAAAACCTAAAGGTCAGGATTTGTGTGATTCTGTGTTGAGTACATAATATCATTACGCAAATGTCAACACTGATACTGAAGCTTTTACTCTCACCCTGCAAAAACAGGTCATGTAAATGCACATCTATAAATAGTAAACAAATTAAATGATAATTCTGCACTCTGCACTGAGGCCTGGTTTGCACTTTTAGTAGTCGGCTGAGGTTATGTTTGTCTGTTGACCTGAAGTGGGGGGGGGGGCGGGGCGGGGGCGGGGCGGCATGAACTCAGAGCACATTAGTGTCTGAGCATTATTCAAATGTATCCTCCAATAAAGCCAAGTCCCCTTTAGGTCAGCCAGCTTAGATACAAAAGCAAATACCCACAGAGCTTCATACAAAAACATGTGAGAAGTAAAGAAAATTATTAGTTAGATTAAATAAATTAATAAAACCTTTTTTTCCCGCAGGATGAGGCACTGACTCGATATAGAGCCGTTATTAAATATGTAAAAAAGATGAATCCAAGATCAGTGGAAAACCTTGTTTTAATAATGTAGTGCGTCTCTTAGATTAAATAAATAATCCATTTCATGTCTTTTTAAAAACACTCTTGGTTCATATTTTTCTTATTCGTGTGATTTAAAAAAAAAAGAGAAAAAAAAAGAAAAATGATGCGGCACGACTTCGCCGTAGGAACAGGACAGATTACAGAGGCAGTTAATGAGCAACATCAGATCCTATAATGTCAATGAGCATATCTTAGCGCACCGATCCACCAGGACGTCTCGTTCTCTGATGATTTCACCTTGTTCATTGCTCCCTCCGATGTACATGAGCAGCTTCCTCACCAGCTCCCCGGTCACTTGGTCAAAACTTCGTCCCTCAGAGGAGACAACAGCGAATTTGGCGGCGTCGTATCGCCGCACCTCAAAGCTCACTCCATCCTGTAGGGATAGAGGACATGAGGATATCAGGGTGGGGGTGGCTTTCAGGCATCAGTAGGCCAACCTCAGCTACACATATTTGTGAAATGCACAAATGCAGAAACTGCTCTTGTACACGTACACCCGCACGCATAAACACAGTGGCTCTCTTCCTGGGGACGGATGCAGGGGAGAGGTTCAGATCACATATGATTCACCTCTGACACACTGATGTTGACTATCTGCTCCTAAGGACGAAAGCCCTGAACTAGCGGGGGTTTACACTCGGAGGGTTCAGTGTGCGTGTGTGCGTGTGTGTGCGCAACCTACGTGGGCAGCCAAATAATAGGATGCAGATGAAACATATTCACACTGATTTGATTTAATTTCTTCTTCTGCTCTGCAGGGTTCAGTCAGCTGACAGAGAATAATAGGCAAGAGATGCATGGTCTTACATAACAGCGCACAGACAAACACACACACACACGCACGCACACACCACGCATAACTCGCCCCCCCACCCCCCTAGACACACAGTGTTAATATGATGCAACAGTTTTGCATTAAATATGATTAAGTGGGGTTAATGTGGAGCACAGTCATTCAACTATGCTGCTGAGCAATAACTTTAATAGGTTTTGAAAGAATCTGGTTACCGTGGAGACTGTGCGGCAGGCTTCAAATACACTGTGTGGTATTTTGTCGTGTACTCATCTCTGTGTGTGTTTATGGGATGGATTTGCGCATTGTCATTTAGCTTCATACTGTCATTGTCGTTCACTCTTTATATAATGTTTACCATCAATCTATAAGCTCTAAAATATACCGTTTGTTATTTTGCAGATGGATGGATATTTTGCAGATGATGTGTTTTTCTCAAACATAAACATTTTCTAAACATGGCAGCAAAAAATAATAATAATTTAAAAAAAAAAAACTAATTTCCACTGCATATTCTCATTCTCACATGGGCCTCTTGAGTATATTTTCTCTTCCCCGAGGGAAAAACTCAAATCTAAGAATATCATGCAAATGATTTCGTCTTCATCTTGTAAATGAATTTGTGACTCCTGGGTCTTTTTCTCCAGTCATTGGGATTTCTAAATATCTTCCAACTGCTGTATTTGTGTTTCCTAACAACCTTCCCTCCACCTCATCTTATTCCCCCCCCCTCCATCCCTCAGGACCTGTGAAGTGCTCCTGTAATCAGACACTGCAGCCATAAGTCAGTCCTCAACACGTACAAGCTAACACTATGTTATCATGAAGGCTCTAACTTGTGACAGGTACCCGGGCTCCTGCATAGTAATTAGCAGGGTTTTGCTCCGTGTGTCTTGTCAGTGGGACCACCATTAACATTGTGTATGGGTGACATGCCAAGAAAGCAGTGCCTGAAGTTCAGTTAAGCAATGCAATTAATTTGTCTGTCATGTGTGTGCTGGTTGTGTGCATACATGTGTTTAGCTGCTGTCTTGTGCCATCTTATACAGCGATAATTACTCTGTGCTGGAGCAAAGCAAGAGAAAGGTATAATCAACACTGTGGCTGTTAAAGTGGCTTGTCATTTCATTTTCTGCTATAATAATCTTCTAGATTCATTAGCGAACTTCTGACTAGATTTCGCCTGTGTTGCTGTGAGTGTGCGTGTGTGCGTGCAGAGGGACGTGTGTATGCCCTGAAAGGCAGCTCTTCTGTATTCTGTGTCGGTTTTAATTAAGGGTGTAGGGTGTCAGAGTCAGGCAGGTGCTCCACAGATCAGGTGACGAGCTCTGATTTCGATACCTGCTGTTTAAACATCAGTCAAATCCAGAGATTTGATGAACCTTCAGCTCTGACTGTTCAACACTGGTTAATCAACACGTAGAGAAAGCGTTTGCTACTGTTGTAACCTTGCTGTATTTATAAATGATCTATCACGATCCTCCAATTTGGAGCAAAAGACAATTAAAAGTCAACGTTTTGTGAGGCAGCTCTGCAGTAAAGTGCATTATTTTCCAGTTTAAATGTGAGTATGAATCTCTAAAAACCATCACAGATCAGTTGTTTGTACACAGACTGTTGGATTCAATGGCCTATTTTTGAATTTCAGACGGGGGTTGTTAGTGTGCAGTGTCAGAACAGATCTGCCTTTCTGTGGCTGTTTGTCGGTATGGGTCATTTGATTCGCTGCCTGTCTGGTCAGTTGGGCTGGAAATCCTTTGTCTCCCTGTGAAAAGTTAGCTGCTTGTTCAAACATAAACACACAAAGCCACGCATGCCGGCCGTGACATTACATGGCTTGATGCACATTTACAGTAGTGTACTGTAGGTCAAGAGGGCACGAGAGAAGAACCTCGAAATGGCTGTCAGGCATTACTTCAGTTCACGACACACATCACTGAGCTCACTGGAATCCTACCAATATGTGCATACATCAAACATAAGCAAACACAACATGCGCATGAACATGGCAAAGGGGAGGGGTATCTGACATGGAAAGGACATGCCCTTCCTCCTCTGTGACGTCAGTTTTCCATATGGTTGTACTCATCATCGATGGTCAGTGTATCAGTATACACTCCCAGTCCATATCTGAGCCCATGGGTTAACCACAACCACGCAGCAGGGTCACTTAGCCTGTCCCCTGTGGTTTCACACGCACGCACGCACGCACGCACAGACACGCATCCACAATGTCATAATGGAAAAAGCAGTGGGTCACTTTGCACGCAACAATGTATGAAACCTTAAAAAACCTTTCTGACTTTATCCTAGTGTGTGTGTGTGTGTGTTATTGTTTTAAGGTTGCACACAAGTCATCACCATCTTTCTTCATTCGTGCCTTGTTGATTGGCAGAGCACCTCTGGCTGCTTTGCCCCTTTGCCCCACACTGCGGCTCAGCAGGCATCTTTATAGGTCACAAGTAATTAACCGGCAGGCTGTCAGTCAAGGTTACAGAGGCCGTGACAACAGCAGCGGGAAAACACCGCGAAGTTCACGGCAATTTTAAACAAAATTGCCATAACATAACCCACATAGAGTTAAGTGCCGAATCAAATATTCATGCAAACAGAGGCGGGAAACCGGGCACCTTTACAGCACAGCAGGATTACTGTGCGCAATGACAGATGCACACGCGCCAAAAGTCACGGAGAGAGGCGCGTAGGACGAAAACTGCAGGAGCTTTAAATATATGAGAGTGATCAAGTCGTGAGTGGCAGGTGTCTGCGCACGCAGCTTACCTTCGTCTCGCTGCTGAGCAGTTTATATTCCGTCTCCTCGGTGTTTCCGAAGAGCGAATTCTTGATCATGCCAAACATGTCGCTTCGGCCAGGTCACCTCTCCTCTCTCCGCTCCTTTGCTTTGCTTTTGTTTGTCCTCCCTTTCGTCCTTGTGCTTTTTTTTTTGTTTTGCAGTCAACTTGCTCTCTCGATCAGCCGCTACCTGATGTGGCTGTCCAACTCTTGGAGAAAGCTTGGTTAGTAAACAACAGAAGTAACTTGCAACAGCAGTATCCAGATTCTCCTCCAGAGAAAAGTGCGCGCTTTGAACGCAACTGATGCTTTTTCTCTCTCTCTCTCTCTCTCTCTCTCTCTTTTCAGGGACAGAAGTTACAGATGCTGACTCCTCACCCCCTTTGCCGAACCAAGGAATGAGCACATCATCCTCCACTCTGACGGTTGGAGTGTCTCCGCCCTCCTCCTCCTCTCCTCCTCCTTCTTCTCTTCCTCTCCTACTCCTCCTCCACTCTTAGTTTTTCCTTTTACCAGCTTGATGCTCTCATGTCTCACCACCTTTCACTCATAAACGTTTATGTTCACCAAAAGTGGGGCATCAAGATGACAGCATATTTTTCAACAGCATATTACCTAATTACCCCCCCCCTCCGACACACACACACACACACCTCTTTCCAGATGCGTTCAGGTTGCGCTGACATTAAAAATGCATCTACTTGCATAACTTAAGTCTGGGTCTCTATGGGGCGTCACCTCCTCCAGGTCTCCCTGCAGAAAAGTAGAGTAACCTTCAGTGACACTCAGCTTTTGTTAGGGGTTCTCTCTCATCGTGTTTGTCATGGCTGTCTGTTTGTGCACACAGAAAACAGTGGGGTGTGGAGAAGCACATTTACATCCTGCTTTTTTGCGTAATATAATTTTTGACACGAAGCCCTTGGTTTGTCAGTATGCATTCGGCTTTCTTTCCAGGTCTGTGTGTGTGTGTGTGTGTGTGTGTGTGTGTGTGTGTGTGTGTGTGTGTGTGTGTTAGTTTGGGGCAGTGCATGGGTGCACGTATTACTCCGTGTCACTGTGTGCTGCGTTGCTTAAGGGTTAGTCTATTTAAATTCACACTGAAGGCAATGTTAGTCACCACTGGAGAGTAAGAGGAAACGGGAAGGGTAGATTTAATGAAAAAAGTGGGATGATAACAGTGGGCCAGAAAAACTGAGGTAACTGTGTGAGGGAGCTGTGGATGGAGAGAACGAGGAAGAGAGAGGAGAGACACAGGAATCCATCTGAGCTCACTGCAACATACTCATCTGTACATGGTCAGTGTGTTGCAGCTAGAGGCTGCAGCTTGTACTGTTGTTAAAGTCTCTGCAGTGTTCACGATGATGCTTTCCTTATTACCACTCTTCCTCTTTGCTACTGTTCTATTGGGATTTTTTGAGACTTCTCCTATTGTCCCATTACATAATGTTGCAGCATCTGCCAGTGATGCACAAGGCAACAACACAGTCTCTTCTGTAAACTGCCGTACGTTGCCTTGAAACATCGCTTCACCAGTCACTGTTAGTAGCTAATAATGACCTAATGGCCACTGCTATTTAACTTAATGACATGTTGTAGCCAGACGTTAATGCCTCAGTGGACGACAAGTGTAAGAGGAAAAGCTGTAAAGAATCAAGTGTGACTTGAATTTCACATTCAAAAATAACTAAATATTCTCAGTGGTTCTATCCCCCTGATGGATGGTGTGATGTCATATTTACTTTTACCTGGCCCCTTAAAGGCATGTAAATGTAGTAATAGATTAATTTAATTATCTGTTTAATCAATACACAAGCAGGATGTTTGTTAATGTGATATGTGAAATCAAGTTCTTAAAAAAACAAAACAAACTAACAGTGATTCATACTTTATGGACAAATGAATCCAAAATAAAATTGTACTCAGTTTTTTTTTTAATGATTTCTTTTGGTTTTCAAAAGATGCTTCAACAGTTAGGAAACAGAAATAAGAGCAGGTGTGGATAAGCTGAAGGGTAGAGTACATTTACAGCTCGACAACAGATTTTTAATTATAATACTTTCACAGTTGCATCAAATACACTCCGATGAGATTATAATCATACCCTCCCCCCCTTGAACATTGGTAGAACAACACAACAGGTGCTCCCTCAAAGCAGTCCGTGGTGGCACAGGCTCCAGTCTGCCAGACTCCCATCAAATCTTTATCCCTTTGCAGTTTTCTTTGCATGAGGTGAATTGTATGATGAATCAGCCACAGAAAAGTCATTTCTGGAGAGGTTCAAGATGTTGTACCCTCCCTCGTCCTCACTTCTCCCAGCCTTTACCTCCTGGCTGAGTGGGCAACCTGAGCCCCACTAGGCCTGCCACTTCTTCTGGGCTGCGCTCTCCCTTGCCATGGTAAAGGTTGTGCAGGGCCAGGTGGTTCCTGGTAGATGCCAACAAACACAGGTATGTGTGTGAGTCATGGTGTGCCTCCTGCTGGGCACGGCAGTACCTTTCTCCTGTTACCTGTGAGCGGGGAAAAGACAGAAAATATTATAACACCGATGTTGGCTGCCAAATAGTCAGTTCGTTTACACAGTATTAGTCACTTTCTTTTCTTGCTTTGTTTATTAAATCAGTCACCACAAAGAAAATATGAAACAAATGAACATTTGAAAATAAAATCCTTAAGGTCTAGCTGGTGGGAAACATGGAGCTCCAGTGACAGAGTACAACATAAACAGATGTGCCATAGTTTTCTCTTCATCTACTGTAAAAGCTACACGGACATAAAGCATTCGGTCCAGTCTCGACAGAGCTTCACATATACTCAATAATGCCTTTGGGTCAAAGCTGGGACAAATACACACTGACAACTGACAAGCAAGAGTTCCTCTTAGCTGTTTTGCTTCACTGACTACACATGCATTCAACTGCCCTGGTACGCCGTGTTCTCCCAAGCATAAGTAATACAAGCTTTAAGCCTACATGTTTAAAACCCCCAACCCTTTATTTCAACAGGCAGCTGTGTATTGGGTAAACAGAAAAACATAAGGAATCACAAGCACTTAAGTGGCCATGATGCTTATTAACGGTGCAAGTTTCAAGGAAGATTAGTCATACTCATTATAAACATGTAGCTATAATACATATATAGCTGAATTTAGGGCTGTTGAGGGATTTATGTGCCAAATTGATAAGCTAATTGAAAATAATAATAATAATAATAATAATAATAATAATAATAATAATAAATGTTCTGCAGTGCTTTTGTTGCTGTGAAGATGAACCTCATCATGCAGGACTTCTAATGAATGTCTAGAGTTTGTTCCGTTAGCTATTTAAGTATCTATTTACTCCGGCGGATGGATATGAATTCCTTGACAACTTGTTTCATTCATTGAAACTTTCTAAACTTTTTTATGTTAGATGAAACATATTGCGGATAGATGATCAGAGTAAATGATGCCGTGAATTTATTAAATTTGCATATTAACGCCTATCGACGATGATTTAAACACACTCCGGTGTGGGCGCACACCTATAGAGTTAATTAACCATTAGACTGAGAGGGCAGTTAAACACCTGCGCCTTAACACTGACCTGTGCTGAGGCTCATTAGCTTCTGGCTAATGTTAACGTGTCCTTCTGCCGAACAGTCACCTTGCGTTGAACTCTTACTTTTAAGTATTACACAGTTGTCAAAAACAACACTCCGGTGTCAGGCTGGGTACCCGCTCTAATCCTACGTTTTGTGAAAGGCTGGAACGCAAAAATAATTTTCACATTACAAGCAAAATTGCCAACGTTATGATTCAAGAGATATCGGATTAGCTAACGTTAGCCGTGCAGTTTGTGATGGCAGCTAGCTGAGTTAGCTAACATTAGCCGAAACACAGTTGGTGAGAAACTCGCCTTATTTTTACGAAATTGGTCCAGAACATAGTTGTAGGCCAGAGACTTTTTGTAACTCGGTCCCTGGATGGCACGTAGCTCTCTCAGTATCCCTCGACAGACTCGTAAAGGCGACGACAGCGTTGCCATGTCTGAGGGTTGTTGTGATTGCTCGGCGGATGAGTCGAGCCAGGCATGATCAGTCCAACACCGCACAGTCGATCTGGTGACTGCGCTTCGACCACGAGGCGGCGGTGTGTCACACTAATAAGACACAAGAGATAACTTCTTCCTAACATTTCCCTGCAACAGTTTTGAGGTAATGTGAATTAATCTAAATATATACAGAGTTAGTGTGTAAATGAATGTGTAATTGTGCAGTGTAACGTTGTAATATGCAACCTACAGCCTACGTTCACTTTTTTAGTGTGTGTTTGCCATCTGGCGTTGACAGAATCAGCTGTTCCTTCCTCAGCTCTGGATGTAAATACATAAAGAAGGAAACAGCTGATGTTCTCCATCTCTCTTCACTTACTGTTAAAGCGTTTAAAGGTGCTGAGCCCGACTTGCTATCCTGAAGCAGAGGGCAGTGGCTGTACTTGAGCTCACAGTAATAAGGAAAATAGCATGAACACAGGGTGAAGATAATGTTGACTGTGTCTTTTATCACCTTGTCCTCTCTTCACTTATTCTATATCATTTTTTGTTTTGTTTTACAGATGTCTGAGAGTCAGCGAAAGCTCGAGCAGAGGCTGTTAAATATGTCACAGAACCAGTGTGGTGCTTCCCACTGTGATGGGTCCATCCAACATGAGCCAAGAGAAAGGAAAGCTGCAGTAACTGTCTCTCCTCATTCACACGGACTGCGCCTTCAAATTCACTGTGAGGTAATTTCATAAAGTCCTCATGCATTTATTCAAAAATTAAGCAAAACTTGCTTAAAATGTTTGGCTCCTCAGTCTTACACATCCCCACTTGTCATTATAAATAAGACTGGACTGGAGTTGGATTGTGAGTTAAGTAATCACTGTCTGATAAACGGGTCAGCAGAGGAGACTGAGGGGACTGTGGGGATTTGTAATCATATTTTCTTTCAGGATCTGTCAGCATCTCTCTGCCTCCCTCTGTCTCTTTCTTCCTTTTACTATAAATAACAACTTTATTATAGATAGAACAAAACCGTACATGCACTGCAGTGTTGGCTGTGGGAATAAATTGACAACAACTTATTCCCGGATGAGGAAAAAAAAACCCAAAAAATTGTGTAGTTTACCCCACACTCTTTTTAGTGTAAGTCTCTTTAAAGCCTATTGCACACAGTGCAGTGTCCTGTCTTGGTTGCATACTAAGTGAAATGTAATGATTCCAGTAAACGTGGTCATTTGGCACATGTCACTCCAGAAAGCAGAAACAGAGAGAGACTAGGCTCGTGTGGAGATACACTGCAGTCTTTGCCTTTTGAAGGCTGCTTTTGACCAACCTATCTTTGTGTGCAGTACTTGCTTTGATTTGGACACTTTGTTGGAGCGGTCATCTGTCACCATAGCAACACTGAGTTTGGCTTAGGGCAAAATGCAGAGAAAAGGATCAGTTCGCTTCACAACGTAATGGATGTGAACGGAAAGTCCTTTAATGCTTTTGTCTGATTTAAAAAAAAAAAAAAAAATCTCTTTATGCATCACGGGGAGCGTGTGGCGTAAAAAAAAAAAAAAGACGACACTGCGTCTTCCCACAGAGATGAGGAACACTGATGTCAGAGCAAAGCAGAACTCCTGCCTTTTTACATCTGACCTGTGAAGTTTGAACGTGGACTCACTCTGCAAATGGATCACGGTGATACCGGTGATCACAGTGATGCAGCTGGAGTGACACGCTGCTAAAAACCGAAGCGGTGAATCTGTCCTCCGACGTTCAAACAGCAGGCGCTGGGATGCCCTGAAGGCAGGTCACAGGTCGTTAGCCTTCACGGACCATCACTTTACTCCCAGTGTTTCCAGTTATTCCAGCTTGTGTATTGATAATTGACTCTAGGGGGAGCCAGTCTCTTATCAGTTTCGCACACCGGTTTGGTTCCTCGACATTTGTTGGAAGGCACCCCTCTCCTCCTCCTCCTCCTCTCTCTCTCTCTGCCTCTCTCTCTGCCTCTCTCTCTCTCTCTCTCTCTCTCTCTCTCTCACTCACACTCTTTCAATGAATACTAATGCAGAGAGTGGGCCCACCTCCCTTCCTCCCATCTTTTCGCAGGGAAGGGCGGGAGAGGGGAGACAGAGCAATTCCAGCTCAGTATCCTTCCTCATGAGGCAGGCAGTGCTTGACTAGCAGCAGCCCCAATGCCTTTTTTTTTTTCTTCTCCCACTGAGCAATATTGATGATACTGTGCATTGCTGCTGCAACAATGTCTAAC
The DNA here is from genome assembly GCF_002260705.1 of Seriola dumerili. Taxonomy (NCBI): domain Eukaryota; kingdom Metazoa; phylum Chordata; class Actinopteri; order Carangiformes; family Carangidae; genus Seriola; species Seriola dumerili. Next base: position 2,251,833 of record NW_019174368.1, read on the forward strand.
CTGTGTGAGTGGCACGTGATATCAGACCAGAGTTGAGAGAGAGAGAGAGAGAGAGAGAGAGAGGGAGAGAGGAGAGGACATCTGTGGCTTTTGTCATCTGGATGGGAAGTCTTTTTTGGGAGGAGAGACAGAAGAAAGCAGAAGGCAGCCGGGGAAGGGGAACAACTGGCAACAGCCAATCCCCCCTTCCACATATAGACTGGAGACAACGGAGGCCACTGGAGTATTTGCTTTTATCTTTCGTTTTTTGTTCTTTTTTTTCCTCATCGCGCTGCTGGGAGGTGCTTTACCTTTTCATTTGCTTGCTCTCTCGGTCCTCTGTCTTCTCATCTATTTCGCCATTTACCTGGTCAACAATTTCTTCTATTTATGAGCCAGACAAGGAGGGAGAGAGAGAGGCAGAGAGACAGAGAAAAAGAGAAAGAGAAAGAGGAGGGGGATTTTTTTTTTTGCCCCCCTTTATCCTCTTTTTTTCCCCCCCCTTCATTCATTCCTCCTTCCCTTTCCACTGCTATCACTTCCAGCCCTTTCTATCCCTGTGCAGCCCACGCTCCCTCCTCCCTTCTCCGCCTCCCTCCTCCTCCTCCTCCTCCTCTTCCTCCTCCTCCTCCCCACCACTCCACTCACTGTCCACCCTGTAACTTTGGCTACTTTTTTGACTCCACCACTGTTTTAATTTCCTTTTAAAAAGCTTTAATAGAGACATTTTAATTGGCTTGCTTGTATTTTCTATTTATGCCTTTTTCACTGTTGTACCTTTTCCTATTTTCCCCCCTTCTCTTTTTTCCTCCCACCATCCTATGCATCTTTTTTGGGCGATTCTTAAATCTAACCATAGGTAGGTCTATTTAGTGTTTAGTGTCTGTCTCAAAGTCTTTGTTCCTTTTCTGTGTATGCAAGGTGTTTTGTGTGGGGTACACACCTTGACACGCACACGCACACACGCGCACACACACACACACATGCACACACACACAAACAAGCTCGCCCGGCCTACAATCTAGCTCTGGCTCCCCTCCCATCCGGCTCTCAGCTGATTGTTGCCTCATGCCATGTCATCGTCACGTCACGCTCCCCATGCATCCTCAAATCTGTGTTTTCTGACTTGTTTTTTCTTTTTGTTCTCCTCCACTGAGACCACAGTGACTCATCGAGCAAGCACCTTCTCCAGCCGTCATCACGGAACCACATTTTGAAAGCCGTGTCATTTCTGTGTTGTTGCACAAAAGTCTTTTCTTTCATTAAAATGTCTGAAATGCCCCTTTATCTCACACCACCACCACCACCACCACCACCACCCTCCTCCTCCTCCTCCTCCTCCTCCTCTTCCTCTTCCTCCTCCTCACGCGTCCTTTTGTTTTCTGTCATGCACATTCAGAGACGTCAAAAAAACGCCACATCCGTTCTGCAGAGGAAATGTACACGATTAGCAAACTGAGGTGCGTTTAAGTTCCCTCGCTCCATGTTCATCAGGTGAAGGTCAAACTGAGCAAAGGCCTGATTCATGAGCAACAGTAACACTGTCCACTCTGTCGGGGTATCATCTGTGTTTATACACTCCTCTGCCTCCTCCTTTTTCCTCTGCCCTCGTTTCCTCTCTCCTCTCTCTCTCTCCCCTCTCTCTCTCTCTCTCTTTCTCTGTCTCGTATCTTTCTGAACTGACTCTCATTCCCGCAGACAGACACACACAAGCACTCAAAGAGAATGGACTAGGAAAAACAAAAAACAAAAACTGGCTTCATCATCCAGAGGATTTTTTTTCCCTTTTTTTTTTTTTTTTTTCTCCCTCCATCATAATTTTCACTTTTTTTTTTTTTCACTCACTTTGCTTCAAGCTTTCATCTCTTTAATCACCTCTTTCCACTTCTGATTTTCTTCCATCACTTCCACTCTCACCCCCTCTGCTGAATTGATCCACATATTGATTTATTTGTTGTTCCATGTTTTTTTTTTTTTGTTTTTTTTCATTTGTCGTCTAAAATAATTTCTTGTCCTACCACTCACACGTCATTGACTTGCCTGCATCAGAGACGAGTTGCTATTTATTTTTCCATTTTGGTGACGTGATTTATTATTATTTTTTTTTTGCAATTCATCAGCTTGACTACTTCCATTTATTGAAATACAGGCGGCAGATTATTCATGAATATTCTTACGAATTTAAAAAAAAACAGAGAAGAGGTTTGGCTCGGAAGTATTAAGCTGACTGCAAAGTAACTGAATAATTTGGTGGTGTGTGTGTGTGTGTGTGTGTGTGTGTGTGTGTGTGTGTGTGAAAGCTACAGAGAGGCACAGCAATAGACAGATGCATAGCAAAGTGAAGCAAACCACACAACTCATTTCCTTGTTCATGCCATCTTTTATATTTCCACTTTTTTTTTTTTTCCTGAAGGAGATTTAATGCCTCTCCTCTTCATTACATGAAGATAATGGGAAGTGGGACTTTTGAGCAAGCGTCACCCTGATAAAGGCACTCTGGATATAGCCGTTTTCCTGTGGAATTACCCTTTAAATCCTGGATTTGATTCCAAATGACAAAAATAATTAACAATTATCAAAAACTCTTCTAAATTCGGGACACTATTTTTTTCTGACATTTTTTTTTGTAATGGGACTGAAGCTGATTTCAATATTTCTTTTTCAACTATTGAATCTTAATGGGATTTCACTAACGCGGATTAAAGACTCAAGCAACATCTTTGTCTATTAGTTGATGTAATAGCCATGATTCTCACAATTTCTCCAGCCTTCAAAATCGATTAAATTTAATATTTCTCAGTGTTAAGGGTTAAATAGGTGAGTACGGTTTGAATCCACACATGCTGTTGCTGTTGCATGTTTTGGATGATGATTATTATTGATGCAGATATTCACCTTTAATACTTTTGGTCATTAACCAAGTATTTATATGCCTGTGTGTGTGGGTGTGTGTGTGGGTGTGGGCGTGGGTGTGCAGACCTGTCGTGTGTGTGTGTGTGTGTGTGTGTGTGTGTGTGTGTGTAGGGTTAGTCAGAATTTAAATGGATATTGACGGATTATCACAGATCTGTAATTTCCCTCACACATCACCACCATTTATCCTTTTGTAGTCCCCCCCCCCCCCCCCCCCCTCCCGTCCATGAGCTTTTAATTCTCTGATACATTTTATGCATGTGAAATAAAATCACACACATACGCTCAGATCTGTTCATGCAGTGAGTGTCTGATAATTCACTTCACATGTTAAAATGAATCTCCATACTTCTTCATCCTTATAGTTTTGTACTCTAGTCCTTCTGTCCGCTCGATGGAGTGGCCACTTCTGCCTATCAAATCATCTGCTCAGTGCTGCTCCACACTCTTATTTAAAGTGGCAGAGACAGAGAGAGAGAGAGAGAGTGTGTGTGAGAGGAATATATATGTAGATCAATAAAGTAATCTACATGAAGAGGCAGACTACATTGCCCTTTTCTCAGTGTAATTATTTTTATCTGCTGTTATTCCAAAGCTAGAGACTGGCAGTGTATCTCATCTCCTTGTGGAGTGTGTGGGAATGAAAATTTGAGTCTGCAGCAAAATTCACATTCACACCCACTCACTCTCTCTCTCTCGCTCTCTCTCTCTCTCTCTCTCTCTCTCTCTCTCTCTCTCTCTCCCCCTCTCTCTCCCTCACACACACACACACACATGCAGTCACTTTGTCCATCTATCCATTGTAGGTCCTGCAGCGATTGACCCCTTTTCTCTGATTAACTTTCCTATCATTTGGCTGACAGCAGTTTGAATTTATACCGTGTGTGTCTACGCGTGTGTGCGCACGCCACGCGGTCAAGGTTACGGCTCCATACCTGCGAAATCCACCTGAGACCTGGTCTCATAACCCAGGAGCCATTACCCATTCTGCTCGGTGCTCTTGGCACACATGTGACCCCTGTAGCCTATCTACAGATGGGCACTTAAGCCCAGGTAGTCTGTCAAAGCTGTCACAGCTGCCACGCTGCAAAATGGATGTCTCGGGTGCAAACTCTGCCTCCTGACACATGGCTCGCCGCTGTCTTTTTACTGTAATCACCACAAAAATAGCACTTGTCAGTTTTTATGAACAGATGAAACACACTTATATCGTTGTCTTGACCATGTGGTGGAGGGAGGCAGCAGGAAAATGGACAATGATGTGAACGTTATGTCCCCGCTCAGATGGGAAGCTGCGGTTATACAGCTGATTTGACTAGCGCTATGCAGAGGACGCTGACAGCGGTTTCAGCGGTCCTTCAGAGCATAGCTGGGTGGTAGAGTGAGCAATCACTGTCCAAATGAACAGTTTGGAAGATGGATACAGCTGAGCATCACTTCCATGCAAATACAGAGGTGATTTGTTGGCAATCATGGCGACACACGCAGCTTCTTTGTCAAGCGCTGGATTACGTTTGTGATGATGATTTTTTAAGCTTTTTCCAAATGAATCGCAGGTGTTATGACAGAGTCACCTTGGAAAGCAGAATCGTATTTGGTGTATTGATGAATGTACCTGCCAAATGTCACAGTGCAGTTAATGTGTTGTTTGTTTTTTAGTGTGATGCTAAATTTAAAGTGCACCTTCAATCTGAGATCAATAATGTTTGTGTGTAAATTGCCAGCACATTTTATTTATATGTAGCACTAATTATATATTTTAAGCGTTGTGTCAATTTTTAGTGTCTGAAACAGTTTGATGCCAGAAGCTTACGTGGAAAAAGAAGTCTGCCAAAAGTCTCCAAACAGAGCTTAAGAGATTTCATAGGCACAGTGTTTGCAGTCGTCATTGATAAACAGGCCAGGAGAGGAGACAGCAGGGGCTAAGGAGATTCATAATCCTATCCCCTCTTCCTCCTGATTCTCTCTCTGTCTCCCTTTCTCCCCATGTGCTCTCTAATGAGACAACAATACAACTCCTGTGTCTGGCTCTGAGCGCTGCATTAATGAAAGCAAGCAATAACACTCTATCAGACATTTTTATCTTCAACTAACTTCCACTTCTGTGCCGTCTAGGGACTGCTGTGTTCTCCAGCAGCGCCGCGCCTCGGTGTGTGCATCAGAAAAAACCCACGAATATGATGTGAGCCGCTGAAATCCACAGTGTGGCGGGTTCAGCTCAAACTTTACACCTCACGCTCACATTATGTGTGACGCCGCACGAGCACCTCGTCCATCATCTCGTTAAATGAGTGTATCAGTCTGCGGAGCTCCATCTAAAGCTCGTAACGTTCTGCAGTGTGTGTGTGTGTGTGTGTGTGTGTGTGAGAATCCTGTTCAACCATTAGAGAGCGAGCAGGAAGCTTATGTGGGACGACTTTAAAAAAAAAGAAAAAAAGAAAGAAAGTACATCTCGATTTTTATTGGCAGCACATTCACTTCAAGCGAGCAGAATACGGGTCATGATCTGATATAAAAAGGCTGCTCAATAATTCATCGCAGCTGATTAAGAGGACTTGTATCGACACAGACGCCGTCCATGAGAGGAGATGGGGAGTACACAGTGTGTACAGAGAGGCAACATTTAGGGCCCTTTGTGGGATTAGTCTAAGCTAAGAAACAAGCTAAAAGAGCCCGGGCGTTTCAAGTGAGCAGCGCAGGCCTTCTTTGATGTTTTAATCTGCTGTACGTTCAACCCTCCTGTTTCATGTGTCGACCGTGAAGCGGCAGGCGCAGCCTACATGTGATGGGTGTGTTTGTCTGTCGTTTACATGTTGCTGTGTGTGTGTTTGTGTGTATGTTTGTGTGTCCGTGTCCGTCCATGTTTTGTGAGTTTGTGTGAGGCCCACAACTCTATTAAATATGAAGAGTACAATCTGTTACCCCGCAGAGACTGGTTTATTATTCATCACCATATTTCAATTAATCATTCATTTACCTAAAGTATGGCCCAAGCCCCACCCCCTTCAGTTTAGGCTCTCATATGGACTCATGTGGTGGGGGGGGGGGTCGTTCATGATATATGAGTTATGTATAATCAGGATTAATAGAAGCTATTTGTTATTCTTCTGATCTAGTATGTGCTGTAGTTGGGGGGGTGGGGTAGGGGTTGTTGGGGATGAAGGCAGAGACAATTTAGTATTACAGTACATTTGGAAAAAATATATTATTTATCATATTGGGCTGGATTCTCCTCAAATCAGACTGTTTTATCCCTGCACACACACACATGCACGCGCACAGTTTACTAAAGAGAGTTGTGAGATGGATTTAAACAGATTAAGGATAGAGACACATTGTTTTGTTTTTTTTATGGTGCAGAAATGGGCTTCACAGTGGATTAGGATTGTAAACAATAACACAGAAAGCTGTATTCAGATAACCATTTTCACCACTGAGTTATGCATTTTAAATTCCCCTTCATTTAATCTTACCTTATTAATTCTAAGGGGAGCGGGTCATGGGTTGCACACTGTGCCGAAGCGCAGTGTGCTTTTATTAGAGTCTAAGTGCCTGTGACCTCCTTCTAACCTTCTGTCCTCCCTGTTCCCTTTGCAATAACAGACTGGCAGACGTCAGAAAAACAAGCAACGCCAAACATCTCTTCGGAGGAACAGAAGTGAAGCTGCTCCTGTGGAGTACAATTACCTCGAAATTGCTGCTTTACCCTCTTGACCCGTCGAGGATTTTACCTAAAACTGCTGTGAGTTTCCCTGCTGCCAAAAAAAGAAACAAACCCCCCCCCAAAAAAAACCAACCTTCTTCGTTCGCAATCAATACTGAAAGGATTACGATGTGGAAAAGAGATAAATGCTCAGCAGCGTCGCCTCATTTTTTAATCTCAGCTCTCCATTCATGAACATCTGTATTTGCAAATCCCACACACCTAATGAGGTGGTAGAGATGTGTAATTCAAATAATCATGAAGCCTAAAACATGTTGATTTGATAAAGTGCGGCTGGTTGGAGCAAACAAACCTGCTGGTGGAGTGACGCCTGAGGACTAGTTTACTTCCATGAGTTAATAAAACTCATGGGTGGCTTTATTCCAGGTTATTAGTCAGAAAAGAATGCCTCTAAATTTGAATTCATATTCCCTGTTCAGACCTGGTATTAAAGGTCCCATATAGTCTAAAGGTAGATGTCTGTGTGTTGTTTGATTTATAGATCAGGTCGAGGTTCTATATTAATACTGTGAAAGTATCACAGCGCTCAGTCCACAGAGAAATGCACACAGCTCATATTCAGAAACTGAGCCTTAAAACTAGCCGTCAGGACTTCCTGTAACTTTGTGATGTCACAACAAAGCAGTCACCGCTCTTAGTCATGCCCAAAACCCCGCCCACCTGGACCCACCATCCAACCTCACAGGATTTGGGCTCAGGACTACATTGAGATCGTTTTTGGTTCTTAAAACCACAAATATATCTTTTTATGAATCAACACTTCAAAATAAAACACAGGAAACGATTAAAATATGGGACCTTTAACATTGACATGCAGTCATTCAGATTCATGTTCACACTGCTAAAAGATTGTGGCCACATGCGGCCCAGACCACCTCCGAATGTGGTCTGAGTGATCGGATCTGAAGCGCGTCCTCAATACGTCTCAGGTGCGTTTACACCTGTGCTTAGAGCTGTCCACTGGTGATCAGATCACCTGAGACGGATGTTAATGCCAGGTCTGAACAGGGCAACATGTGAACGGTGGAAGAAGGTTCAACTCTCTGTTATGACCAAAAAAAAACCATAGAAATGAAAATATTTTTAAAGATGCAGTAGCTGCTAACGATCAATAATCATGGTGTCTTTTCTCTCACGCTGGTTGCAGTTCAGCCTCCCTCAGTCTGAGGCTATGAGAGGGAGAGAGGAGTCCCAGGCCGCACCATCATGCTACTTCTGAGACGCTGGGATGAGACTTTGGCTGGCAAAACACAAGGTAAGTGTTGATGCACGAGGCCTCTCTGCAGCCCGAGCTGTTCTTAGTTTTCCCGCGTTGTCCCTATAGAGAGCGGCTGAAACAACCCGCCTTATCTCACCTGTGCGTGTTTGTGCGTCTGCAGCCTCCCTACGTGCGCGCCTTTCCTAAAGCTCAGTGATGGATGGTCTGAAACTTCCTTTTTGCTTTGTATCTCACGCCAGGTTTTTCTTGAGGGTCAGGATAATGGTTCAAGGTGGAGCCTACAGACGAATGGTTTAATCCTGGGTTTTTAGCACAGTGTGCACTTTGATCAATGGCATGCGTCAGTGCGTGGACGTTCAACCTGACCCAGCCCCTATCGACTATCGGCTTCATTTGCATGGCTCTACAGGCATTGATCAGGCAATTAAAGGATTTGTTGAATGAGATTTTCGTGAGTGTGTGACCACTTGGACGGGTTTGTGTGTGTGTGTGTGTGTGTGTGTGTGTGTGTGTGTGTCAGTAGCTCATGAGGGGGAGAGACAGAAGCCTATGTTTTTTGTGATAAGATAAAAGAAGACATAACTCTCTCTCTGTTCCAGGAACAAACTTACACAGAGCAAATGCATTTGCCACAAGGGCCCATGAGAGGCCATTATCATATCAGCACACTCCATCGTTTCCTCCTGCATTCATCTCATCACACCTTAGTGCTGAGTTTTTTTGTTGTTTTCTTTAGTTAAATTGCTCATAAGTTGTTCACAGTCTCTTTTTCCTCCTCTCCCTCCTCTCCCTCCCTCTTCGTCTCTGCCCATGCGCTATTAATCAGCCGTGACGTTTAAGAGACTGACCCTCTGTGCACAGGAGCGAGATTGAGAAACTACATTTTTTCTTGTTGTTGTTGTTGTTTTTTTTTTTTTTTGTATTTGGAGGAGGTGGTTGTTGGGGGAGGGGAGGGGAGGGGTGTGGGCCGGATGACGGACTGTGCGCACACTGTGTGAGCACACTACAAATGCTGCCATTACACAGTTGCTCCTATTACTTGAAGCCAGCGCCTGAGCAGCAGCAGCAGCAGCAGCAGAGCCACAGTGCAGCTCCGTAATGAAGTGCCTCGGCCTCGGCCTTCTGTCGTTAGCTGAAAGTCACACAGCTGCCTCGGCTAATGCTGACGCTGCAGATACTGCCTACTATCGCCTTACGTCATAAAACATTACCATATATATGAATTAGCAGTGATGGTGAATCTCATTAACGACACCGCCCCACCGTCTTTTGAAAAGAAAAAGAAAAAAAAGAGCATTTATTCTCACAGTTACTAATTATTAGTCCAGCAAGCTTCCTGCTTTTACATAAACTGTTTAGAAAAGCAGAGGCTGGAATAATGCCCAAAATGAGGACATATTAGAATAATAATGTCTCATGAGTTTTAAAAAAAAGAAGCTTTATCTCCAACCCCTGTGTACCTAACCTAATTGGGATTTTGGCCCCTCATTATATCACCACCACTCAGTGCCATTAATTAAGTGCAGCGTGGCTTTTCATTCATTTTTTTCTCCCCCAAATCCAATTAACAGCAGACTCTTATTTAGACTCCATGTCATCATTCATACCCAACGCACAAATCTGGTGGAATAATATATTGAGGCCACAATCGCTGATGTGTGAAATATAGTTATGAAATATTTTGGGATCACCTCTCTGCTCCCTGCTGATGTACAGAATATAATTAACGGCAGATTTTCTGTATTGAAGCGTAACAGTGAGTTAAATGAGCACCTCTTGGGTATGTGTGTCTACCAATACTTGTTTTTTTCAGTCAGGTGTTGCATTCTTCTGCTGAATAGGCCAGTGTGTGTTTGTGCTTATTTTGGGAGAATATTCATAATTGACATCATTCTTCTTTTAAATTTTTTTTTTTTTTTTTTAAACTGAAGTCAAAGGAAGTTATTTATTTATTTATTTTTCCTTTTTTCCTTCGACTGTGTCTTTCTAAATTAGAGCAAATTCAAGAGCCGGGGAGTTAGGAGGCTTTTGATGAAGAAGAGGACAGGAGAAAAGAAACGGGGAGACGAGGAGAAGAGAGGAAGTGTTGTGTGGTAGTTGTTTTCTAGGGACGTGGAGTAGAAGATAGAAAGAGTGCAGCCGTGTGTTTCCTCTGGAAAAGGCAATGACTTCTGATGTGCCGGTGCTGCTGTCTATTGTGTTTTGTCACCATATGCAAAATCACACAGCGACGTGTGAGCGTATCTCCTTAATTCAATAACTCGGTCTTATTGGGAGAAACTTTTCAGTCACGGCGAACTCACCCCGGCACCTTTCTCTTTTATGATGAATCCAATCACATTGTTCAACCCGGGCTCCGCTGATGTTCAATTATCTCGTAATTGAATAAACTTGTAAGATGCGGCAGCACAATCATACGAGGTGGTTATTTATCGCAGAGCAATGCTATCAGTTAATATTAATTGAATCTGAGCTGCAGGATCACGTGTTTCTTTTCCTTTCTTTTTCTTTTTTTTTTTAGCTCAACCTGAAAACACAGCCAAGATCTGTGTGGTGGCATCGATTGGGTTGCAAAACAGCAGATCAATACAGCTTCACTCATCCTTGTCTCCAGCAGCGGAGCAGTAACATAAGTCACCTGGAAAGCGGCCTGCAGATCCAATCATTAGCCGAGCGCTGCCCTTCCAACATTTGCTTTGGTGGCATCTGTTGTTTTCTGGCACATCCTCAGATGCTGCTGTGAGGAGGCTCCAGGTGCTGTCAGGGTTTGGGCTCCAGTTGTTGGACAGATCTAATGCAGAGACAACAAGTTGAGCAACAGGAATTTAATTGACAAGTATTTTTCGAAGTTGATTAATTAAGTTCACGGAAGAAAGTCCAACTTCTCAAATGTGAGACAAAATAAAATAAGGCGCGCTCCGCCCTCCTCCTCGTCCTCCTCCTCCTCGTCAACAGGAACTATATTTTTTAAGCTTATATTTGTTTACATTTTGGCAAATTAGCACCATTAAAAGTATGCCGAATTAGCTATTAGCAGTCCCCAGTCGCAGTGTACCCATGCATGTACAGGCAGCTATCACTGGATTCCACTGATACTGAAGAAAAACCTAAAAACACGATGATTCTCAGGCAAGTTCTGGAGTTCTAAGTAAAGTCTTTTTTTTTTTCTCTCTCTCTCTCTATGATCTCTAAGTGGGTTCATTGAGGTTTATTTGCTTCGACATCAGAGAGAGAGAGAGAGAGATATTCTCGGAAAGGGTAAACAGTCAAAAGAAATGTGTGTATCATGTTTGTGTCTTCAGATTTATGACTCCCAGTCAAATCAGTGGGACAAACATCAATAACTAATTGTTGTTTTCAGAACATCAGAATGAACCTGTGTCTCTCTCTCTTCACGCAGTGTGTTTGCTTCACTTCTCTACCTCCATGTCTGCCCTCCGGGCCAAACCAATAATGGATTAATTGTAAAGATAGAGATGAATCAATAATGAAAATAATTGTTAGTGACCGTCCTCGATAGATGTGTATCTGTATATGTGAGCAGCCCTGCGATCGACTTCAGCTGACTCGTTGTTTTGTGGTCTCATCCGAGAGGTGTGTGTCGTTGAAGCCAGTGAATGATTTGTTTGGGTGTGTGTGTGTGTGTGTGTGTGTGTGTGTGTGTGTGTGTGCGTGCGCACGCTACAAGTCAGCCTGTTTGCGCAGTCGCGATCGACAGGAAACACTTGTGTGCTGATGCCTGGAGGACTCGCAATGCAGAGTGTCAGAGGGTTTTTACTGTGGAGTTGAGAGACTGCAGGACACGTTCTTCATTTGTACTCAGTTTATACTGTAATTTGTACTTTGTTTGTACTTCGTTTGCACTTCGTTTGTACTGTAATAGAGTGTAATACTGTGCAGTTGGAAGAGCAGCGCACCTTGTGTTGTTCAGCAGTGGCGCAGACTGAGTATGGGTTTTACATAACTCTCTACAACTTAGAGCGACTTGCTGTTGTCATCCTTGATTTAATGGCATCTCCTCAGATCCAGCTTTAATTTGGAATGATAACTCATAGTACATGATAAATGTTATACTTACAGAATTTGATTAATGTCTTGTTATATAGAAGCTGCAAGTAAGTAATGCTGTTTAAACTTCTTTTTGTTCATCTCCGCTCTGCTAAGCTACGTTTTTCTTTCCCATTATGAAAGCTGCACTGGACAATAAATCAGCCCACACCAGAGAGGGGATTGCTTTCCCTGTTACAGTGTTCTACCAGGGGCAAGCCCCGCCCCCTGTTATAAGACTGGATGGTGGTGCATCATCACCTGAGCCACACATACACACACACACACACACACACACACACACACACACACACACACACACACACACACACACATAAATCTCTAAAAGCCCTGTTTGTGATGTTGCAAAGATGAAATGGTCAAGCATGGGCAGTGACCCTCGACCATCCCTGAGCGAGTGCGCTCTCTCTGGCGAGCAGAGCTGCAGATAACCCGGATGCGAGGCAGCGTCTCCCGGCCCTGCTGCTGTTGAAATGTCATAGCTAATGCTCACTTCGCTTCAGTGGCCTCGGCAAAGCAGAGCAAACTCCACAGCGTGCTCTGCCCTGCCTGCCGCCTCGCAGCCTCGCAGCCTCGCAGCCTCGGCCTCAGTCTGTCTTAAAGCCTCCTACTGCTTTTCCCTGTGACGCTGTTTGTCAGTAGATGATATTAAAAGTTATTGATTGTGTTATGTTAAGGAAAAATGCCCGCCAGGAGTTTAGCGGAAGATCTCCCAGTAGGGGAGCTATTGCCTCCCTGAGGGACCTCATCCACATACTGTCAAAATGTGTGATATGTGGCAGCGAGGCTGCAGAGAAAGCGTAATGGAGAGACAGGGGAGGGGAGGGAAGGGAGGAAGAGAATAGTTCACATGTGCCAGTGTCTCGTATAGAACAGAGAGATGGTATAATACTTCCAACCAGGCAGACAGACAAAAGGGAAGAAGGGCCAGATTGTGATGTGAGCTATTGTAAGGCACACAAACATAATAGGTTTGTCAAAGTCTGACTGATTAAACTCAATGCACCTGCAGACGATGCAGCTCTCACTCAGCCATTTAACCTCTTCTGTGTATTCAGTCGATTGTTCCTGTTTGCATCTCGCATTGATTTCTGAAAGCCAGAACCGGAGTTTCAGAACTACTGAAAACGATGTAAGATTGTTCAATTGTGAAAACTCCCGGCAAACATTTCTTTGCGCCGCAGATTTCATACTCATGGATTAATTGTGGATCAATTTCCACACACTGTCATTTGCGTCTCTGTCCAACATCGTGAAAATGCTAGAAAGAACCTATGGATCAGTCTTCATACATCCTCTGACTCTTTCCTTTCGGCCGTGTGACCGTTTGAGGCCCAGGCGTGGCGCTGTATCAGTTGCTTTTCCAAAACTTAAACTTAAAAAAGCAAAACAGAAAATCACCCAACTGTCCCATGTAGTGGGGGGGAATATTACAGGTCACATAATCTTACATGGGGCTGTGTAATTTTGGGTGACAACATGTGTATTACCTCGTTTTGTTAAACCTGTATTAACACATTCTTTTTGGCTAGTTTGGGAGCGGTGGAGCGAAGTTCTGATCGTGACTTTTTCAGTCGATGTGATGAACGTGTTTGTTAGTAGTTAGTTATTGTAGCTAAAATGACGCTATGAAAGCAGCAAGAGTGAATCACTGCATGAGCGACCCTTTTCACTTTGTCCTGTTGTTGTCACATGTGATTTTATACACTTCTATTATCAGGATTTTGTGAACAGCCACTTTCATTTTCAAGTATTTTCATTCCTCCAACATGTTTCGAGGAAAAGGAAAAGAAATATTTGCACACATTATAATGTTACTTGTAAATTCTGGTCTCAGTCTGGAGTGATGAACATCGTGACCCGTGTCATTGTGTTTGGAACAGTCCTCCGACGCCCCCGTCAACTGAAACACCTCCAGTTATCGAACTTTTAAAGGTGCTAAACACTCTGGCGTCGTCAGAGGTGCATCCTCTGTGGTAAACCCAATATCAGGGGGGATCAGTGCACACGTGTTTTCTGATAAGGTCGGTGTCACATGACAACAGCTTGGCAATTAATTTACCATGAGCGGAGATGGGGTGTTGTTTGTGTGACGGAGCAATGAGGGAAAGATGAGAGGACGCAGAGTGACGCAGGTGTGAGAGCGAGAGGGTGACGGTTAGTGTGCAGGGATACTT
>NW_019174368.1:2268412-2373419 GCF_002260705.1 Seriola dumerili
TCTCTTTCCTGTCATGCTCTCTCTACATTTATCTCTCTCTCTCTCTCTCTCTCTCTCTCAGTTTTTTAATTAAAATCTCTCTGTATCAAGGGATTCTGTTATGGTGGTGATTTAAATGGAGTGGCTGACATAAACTTAACATTACTGTCAGACCAACACAAATTCCATCAGCCCTGGTTAAATTTGCAGCGCTGGCCATTTTCCAAAAGCCTTTTTATTCTACAGCCAACATCTATACCACCACCTATCTGTCTTTTCACGGATATTCCCATGTGCTGTCTTTTTTATCCACAGTGTATAAGGTCAGAGGCATGCATGGTGAAGTGCAGCTGCTCACGTACATGCAGACTGGAGTCTGACTCATACTGGATCTTTGAGAATAGACGCATCATATAGGGGAACAGTGGGACTAAGTACTCGGGGCTCCGACATGGGGAGGGCCCTCAAAAAATATGTTTTATCTGCAATCATGATAAGCATTGTAAGTAAACTTTTAATGTTGACAAACTTTTTTTGTGTGTCTAAAACAATAGTAGAGCCTTTCAGGGACTCTCCCCTGTCTTCATGCCTTTTAAAAAGAAAAAGTGCAATCAGGCTTGAAAGAGAAAAACGAAAGACGAGCAGAAAAAAAGGTGAGAAAAACAGTCAGAGGAAACACAGCTGTCCGCAACACAGATTTCTAACAGTGTTTCAGAAAGGTTTAATATTGGTACATTATGTGGCCAGCCAGCTAATATTAAAATGGTTAGCTTGCAAATAAATTAGCAGCACTGCCTCCTGTTTGTGAAGCAGCTCATGTTAAATTTTATTATGCAGCTTCTGTGTGCTGTAACAGACTGGGCCAGACCTTGATGGAAACTAATTCACCTTAATGGTAACAGATAAAACACGACTCCAGGCAAGTCGTATGCGATTGTCTTTTATTATGAAATTCAGTGATACAGTAATCCTCTCTGAGTGTAGGGACCAGAGCGAGATCTCTCTCCACCTTTGTCAGATAATGACGACCTATAAATCTTCTATAATGTTCTAAAACCTCACAGTGAAAGTGTCACTCACTAAAGATGCATGTTTACTTGTTAAAGGTCCCATATTGTCTCTTTTGATTATAATTAGGCATTAAAGGTCCTCATAGTGTAAAGGTAGATGTCCATGTGTTGTTTGATTATAGATCAGGTCTAGGTTCTATATTAATACTGTGAAAGTATCAAAGCCTCAGTCCACAGAGAAATGCACACAGCCTGAGTTCAGAAACTGAATCTTAGAACCAGCCGTCAGGACTTCCTGTAACTTTATGATGTCACAACAAACTCTCAGCCAAGCCCCGCCCACCTGGACCCACCATCCAACCTAGCAGGATTCGGTTTCACTGAGTGTTTTACCTGAAATCTGCTGTATTTTTTATTCAATCAGCTCTGAAAGCAGTCAGCCAATCAGAAGAGAGGCTCAGAGCCTCCTCTCCTCTGATTGGCTCACTGACCTATTGTTACTAGAGCTCCAGAGAGAAGCCTGAGAGAGAAGATGCAAAACTACATTAAAACCACAAATATATCTTCTTATGGATCAACACTTCAAATAAAACATCTGTGCAGGGATCAGATTTACGTGCTATGCCGCCGTTTGATAACATAAGAACATACAGGCAAATACTTGTTTCATTAACATAAACATGCAACATATATAAACATCCTTTACATTTGGCTATTGAAGAATCGTGGACAAGACTTTGTACTGTTAAAAAAAATAAACTTCACATTGTTAGATAAACTTTATAAAGGTGACACTGTGTCTAAAACAAACATCTATACTGCAGTTTGATCTTACATTTATAAGCCACCCGGTGTGCCGATACCGGAATCAACCTGTAATATCGGCCGTGTTGATATATCGGTCGGGCTTGTAGTAGACAGACCTGCACATATGCTTGTCACGCACGCACACCCCGACACACACTCGCACTGAGTTATATGCCCACAGTGCCAACCACCTTGCTGTGAGAAACGAGACACTTCCTCTCCTCATGAGTGTTAGCACCCCCCCCCTCGCTCCTCTCTCCGCGGCCCTCCTCCTCTACGGTGGACTCACTCTCTCTGGTGGATGGGAGCCTGTGGTCGGGTCTTCATAAATCAAGATGTTACCACCGGCGCTATAAGGCTACTTTTTAATTAAAACTGTGAATCAGTCTGCCCTGATTATGAATTGTACTCTGCTGCCAATGAATAAAATATACAGGGCTCACTCCTTCTCCCCCTCTGACTCTTACTCTCTCTGTCTTGCTCTGTCTGCCTCCCCCCTTCCTCTCTCTCTCTCTCTCTTTCGCTGCTCAATTTTCCACCAGAAATTGAGAATGTCCACAGCAGGGCCCGGACCATGCACTGCTACTGAAGGCTGACAGCATTGTGAAATAGTTGAGGAGCTTAGCTGTTGCATAAATATAATAACTCTATATGGAGGGTCTGGCGCCACTGGGGTCAACACCATTATATCACGCAAAACAGCCAGGAGTTACAGAAACACACCACTAAAGCTGCCTGGCCAGTGGGGCCTGTTTACCACACGCTACCACTCCTTTAATTGTGTCTCAACAAGTGAAACATGTTGTTGTTGGGTTGGGTGATCCTATCAAAGGGGAGAAGAGAGTGCGGCCGTTGTTATGATGCTAACAAGAGGCAGCTTTTGTCCACTGGTCATGTTGCGGTGAATGGGATAAACAATGAAAATAGCTCCTGTTTTTTGTGCCATTCATGAGGACAGAGACTGCAAGAGAGGGAGGGAGGGAGAGAGGGAGCAGCTCTGCTTTTCTTCTCCTCGCCGTCAAAGGGTAGCGACAAGGGCTGCGCTATACTGTCAAATGAAATAAATAAAACCCAAATCTATGAATATATTCATATGCAAAACAGTGAGTCTTAAAAGCTCCTCTTAGGAGTACCACCAGGTTGAAGCTTGACAACATGTCTCCTTCAAGGGGCTCTATTACTAATTTATGACCTTTGCATGTCTTGCAAGTACAACTGAAACCGTCCCAGGGAGATACGGGGATGAGCCGAGGCCTCGACGAAGCAGAAATTAGCCCAATGGAGCGCGGCGGCGGAGCCGGGATGGAGCACAGGGCTGTCGCTGTAGTGCCGTCGCCTCTGCCTCCCTTTACGTTACATCAGCAGGCGAGTGCGAGCAGGAAGGACTAACTGGAATTCAATCTTACAGCTTTGCACAAACAAACTCATGAATGATAATGGGTTGCTAATTGAATGTACTGGAGCGATTCAATCTGCTGACTGCGGAGCTGCAAATGGAGTCCTCCCGGTAGTCATGGCGACAGGCGGCGGAGAGAGGCTCCGGAGGTCTCCTGACCCGGAGCTGGAGTCAGATCATCTTTTACACATGCTCCCGGTAGTCAGCGCTACCATTTGGTTACATTTGCATCCATGAATAATTATAAGTAAACTGTTTGCGGTCGGTGCGTCACGGAGCTGTTTGAGAAGTTAGTTCATGTGTGGGGGTCGTCTTTATGCATCTGCATTTCACATGCAAGTAGGCTGATGAGTTTATTCACCGCCTGCAAGTTAGTTTAGGTGCTAATGCAACAATAATTTAACTTTATTTACTGTATTTCAGACTATAGATCCGTATTAGAGAGATAAAACGACTATTTATCACACAAAAAATCTCACTTCTAGTATTAGACCTGTATTGTTGTCAAACATTGGCTTGTGCATACTGGATATAACACCCTCTACTTTATATCAGCTGGTATTTCAGACGGTTTCTGCCTGTTTTTATGTTCCCTGCATCGTTTATTAGTATTGATGTGCACTAAACTATATTTCGCCACTGATCCTGAAAGTGATGTGACGTAGGAGCTGTTGTGACTGTCCTCTGCTGAGTGTCTGACCTGCAGAGGTGCCCTTGAGCAACACGCTGACTCTCTACCAGCTGCAAGGTTGTTATTGTGCAGCTGACCACTCACGCTGACCTTGTTGCGGACGGGAGCAGGCAAAGAAGAATTTCTTTACTAGTAACAGGTGCTTTCAAAAAGCTGCTTTTTATCCAGGGGGATGGTATATTATCAGCTCACAGAGAACATACCAGGCTTCACCGAGGCATTTTATCTGTAGAGCGTCTGCAGTAGACATCCTGTCATACTGTTCTCGGATTAGAAAAGCTGTCTTAGCTTTGTGGAGACCAGTTTTTTTACTCCGGTGCCACCCACATCGCTTAGGTGTTCACCTGTGGCAGTGTGTTTGTTCCTGTCTGCTTCTGTTCTGCTGCTGAGCCGGGCAGACTGACTGACTGTCTTTTTTTGGTGTATCTCATTGGCTGCTGCCTGTTGAACTGGCAAAGCTGCCCCGTCTGTCCGCGTCTGTTGTGCAGTGCTGCTGCTGTTCTTCTCCAGGGGTGCGCCTCTTCCTCTCTCTCTCTCTCTCTCTCTCTCTCTCTCTCGCTCGCGCGGCTGAGCGTTTGGTGGGATTAAATCCGGGGGACATCCGTTGGAGAGACGCTCTTAGATGTCATTATCCCTGTGGGGAGTCTCATCATCATCCCGTGGCGGAGAGAGAGAGAGAGAGAGAGAGAGAGAGAGGTGCTCGGCACACCAGCCCGGGAAAAGACTGCAAGAGAGACAGCCGTGACATCCTTACGTCTGCAAGAAAATTGTGATGATCATGCGAAAAAAAAAAAAAACCCCCGCTGGAGACATGAGTAGCCTCTCTTTATTGAAAACCAGTGAAAATGGCAGCATCAAGGCTTGTGTAGGAAAATCCATCCCCATGCGGATTCTAATCATAGCACGTCCCGTGCAAGAATACCTGGAGTTAATTGAAATGTGTAAAATTAGCAACAGAAATTGATGGCTGAAAATGAAAGTCATCAGTCAATATTCAGCCTCAGGGGAGAGCGAGGAGATAGCTTTCTGCTAGCTGAGGTCTGTAAAACATTACGGGTGGGTGATCTTATATAACCTCTCCGTCATTACATGTGGACAGGAGGGTTTCGCATAGAGCCTTCAAGATGTGGCCAGATGTTAGATGATGAACGGCATGACACCTCTGAGTAAAACTTCCTTAAAATGAACAAAAAAAAAAAGTTCTTTTTCTTCCTTGTCCTCCTCCCTCTGCAGGTAGTGCATTGTGCTGTCGGACACAGCAGACACAGTACAGGGGTGGATTAGGGCGTGTTCTTGCTTAAGCATATTTCAGGGATGGGGTTTTGATTTATCCAAGCGTACCCATGAGATGTTGATTTCCACTCGAAGAGGCAGATTTCGAGCACGCAGCCACACTGTGTTCCAGCGCCTCCCTTTAAGAGACCCGTCCTGCGCCACATCCACATCCAGATTATTTTCTCCCACAATGGAGTGGTGCAGATACCTTTCTATAAAACCGTGAACACACGTGAGCACACACTCAGCCTTACAAAGAAAAAACAAACAATCAAACAAACAAACAAACAAAAAAAAACAAAAACACAAACTCTTGCACACCTACTAATCCAAAAAGGCAGAATCCTGGTGCCAAAAATAACAGCTTGGAATGAGATGGATGGAGGAGGACAGATTATTGCTGCTCTAATCTGTGAAAAGCTTGACAATAAAACACATTTAAAGTGATTACAGCGCTGTTATTGGCACGGGGGGGGGGGGTCACTCAATGCACTGTACTCTTCCTATCCCTAGCTTTACCTTTCAGCAGACAATGCAGTCTGCTGCATAACACCACGCATATAAACGCTCCTGTAGAGGTCTTTCACAATGACACATGGACTGAAGCACTAATGCTGATGCAAGGCAGCTGAGGGGAGACAGCCAGCAGATAAAACGAGACAGAAGGGAGAGGGGAACAGAAAGAAAAGTAAGGATGGAGGAGAAAAAAGGAACAGAGCGGAGAGAGGGATTTTCGGTGCTGAAGCCACAAATCATGGAGAAGATTAAGCGTCTCCTTTGCGAGGCAGAGTAGGTGTAAATAGAAACGTGTCCCTGGGAGAGATCCTAGACACCGAGTGCTTATCTCCCTGAGTGTTGTCAAAACACATTTGTCAATCTGAAGTGTTTAAGTGTCTTTGTGTCTATAGGAGACTTGATATGCAAAAAAAATAAACAGCTGATGGTAGATGGAAGGTGGTTAGTAACAAACACACATGAGACACACACACAAACACACACACACACACACCTGAGACTAGACAAAACTGTTGTTGCTCTGTTATGACCCCTGGCTTGAAAGAGTGTGTGTGGACGAACGAGTTGATCATGCATTATGGTCGTGTCTGACTCCCTCCGCTGCAGGACCAGCACATGATCAAACAGCTGCAGGCGGGTTTACCCGTTCAACAGCTGCCACATCTCCGGGAACAATGAGAAAGTGCTTCACATCGTGACTCTTGTCTGCCCTGTAAATTAGCCGAGTGAGTTTCGGGGGCTCTGGCGCTCTCACTGGGCGGCTCGGCGGGGCCGGGAACAGCACGTCTGCATTGTTGTTTCTCAGTCGGGGGGGGGGGGCGTTATTGATATCAAATGTGCTGTTTGAACGCAGGGACACAGAGTTTTTCCCCTACACTTCCAGCATAGTCGTGCCAGTGACTGTCCAAATGCAACTCAGCTGGCCTCCACCCTACGGTTTACTCCAGGAAACCGAACACAGTTGCTTTGCATAAGATGATTCGGCAGGATGGAAATCTTTGGGAATCACTGATGCATTACAATGACGAGTCCCCCCTAATGAAGAGTAGTGTACCAGGGCAAATAAGAGCAGTAGATGGTGGTGTACTTTATCTAGTGGAAGGCCACAAGCGTGTAGACAATAAATGAATAAAACCGGATCCACAGAGGGAGCGCTGGACCAGGGGGAAGTTGTCAAAGTTGCCCAGTAGACCCGCATCAGGTCGGGGAAAGTTCTTTGTCATTGGAGGTGGGGTTGTGTGAGATCCTTGTCTATAGTCAGTGTGTTACCTTCAGCAGACCTGCCAGTTTAGAGAAGCAGCCAGGAGTCCTGGCACAGCAGCTGAGTGATGAAAAATGCCCACAGAAAGAAGCTAATATCAGTTTAAGTGCACGATATATTTGGAACATTTTCACCGCTTTATCTTTATAGCAGTATAGTGCATGTCATAGATGCAATTATTTGTAGGAATACAGTGGTTCGACAGTTCACAAACTGTAGTGTTGTAGTTTTTGCAGCTGGTCACATCGCTCAGCTTCCTGGCTGCTTCTCTAAACTGGCAGCGCACCGATCCAAATCTACCACACCGACTGTAGATGAGTATCTCACACAACCCGGCGTCAAATAACCCCGACCAGTTCAACATTTCCGTGATTTCTGTCCTGCCTCTTTGGCCAGAGACCAGCTGGAATTTTATGATCCTCATAATTTTATTAATTCATTAAGGATGGACTCTTCATACCGTCCTGTAATTGGGGAAAGCAGCGTGATTTGTCTGAGGGCTTACCTTACATCACATCCCATACAAGATCTACAGACTGTTGAGACTCGGCCTTTGTGCCGGTGAGTGTGGATCAACTTCAGCTTGTCGTATTGAGTTCATCCTTAACCAATTTCCAATTTTGGGAATCATCATGCGTTTAATAATGGATTTATAAATGCACCCGCTTCCCGCCCCTACCTTCTGTTCTCTTGGCATCCTCCCGCCGATCGCAGTCTGTGAATGAACCACAGGCTCTTTGGTTCCTCAGTAACACTACAAAGACGGATATATAAATGGTATACGTTTATTATTAATCTTTGCTTGCTATTTTAAAAAACCTTGTAGCTCACTGCTTGCTCACATAATTACTAATTTAGGGATTCAGTTTACTAAACACAGGCATGTTGCCCTACATTTGAACACCTCATGATATTAGTGGAAACAAACCCCTGAATAATTCTCATTTTGAAGATTAGACCTGAGTGAAATTTGTACAAACAAAACGATCCAACTATTCAGAATGATATGAAAACAATGCTACCAAATATGTGCAGGAATAAAAAGAGGAAACTCATTTAAAATCATTTTGGATCAATAGTTTGTTCCAGATGATGCCTGAAGCGCGTTTGGTTCTTCTGCCAGACTGAATTGGAAAATAAAGTATGGACCTGTGGATAATATTGATGAGTGTTTGGTTCGGACTCTCTCGCCAGGGCTGCAGCAGCTGGAGAGCAAGGCAGACAGAGATTCACTTTTAATATCAACGTACATCTTGTTCACACTAAAATGGCTTAACGGAAGGCAGGCGGAGATGGCAGGCGGGACGGGGCAGGCGGGACGGGGCGGGCGGGCCGACCCTCCCGGTGGTTTGTCCCGTGATTGCAGAGGGAGTTTAGTTCTCTCACCTGGGACTCTGTCCTGCTCATCACGGATGCAGTAAGCCTGGAGCAGAGGCACAGACAAGCAGGGAGCTGTAGAGCTGCAAGAGACTGGAGGACACAACACTGTACAGCAGGTTACACACACACACACACACACACACACACACACACACACACACACACACTCAACTTATAAATAAAGTAGGAAATTTTGAGAAGCATGGGCGTAATCATAGTCCTTATGCACAGGAAGTGACTGTGCCCCCGTGGCTGTCCTCCCGCCATAATTACTCCATATATAACAAACATCTGTACGTCTAATTATCCAGAGCTCAGACGCCACATATTCATTTTCTGATCAACCAGAACTTTGACTAAACGTCGTCCGTCTCGGAGCGACATTTCTGCCTGTGCCTGCTGTTGCCAACGGAACAATTTCACACCTGTAAAAAGACAAACAGGCGAACACATGAGTCTTAAATAGAGACTTTAAGACAAGTGTTGCAGTTAATGCAGTGGGTAGTCTGTTCCCTTCCTCCCACCCACCACAGGTTGCGTGGGTGTGATCGGCCGCCCACACGTCTCGCTGCTGTGGCGGTCAAAGACGTTGTCCGGGTAACCTTTTCTTCCATCACCTGTCAGCACTAGCTCTGGGTCGGGGCGAGGTGCTACCTGTGGGGTTTAGCCTTGGAAACTTGAAGAGGAAAGCACAATGTGGCACCTGAACGACTGAACGTTTCTCCTCCTCGTCTGTTCATTTCTTCTAATGAAATCACAAGCTAGCCCTGACAAAAGAATTATACTCGTAAGTAGCCTCAAGTGTGTGTGGGTTTGACGTAACGGGCAATTTTTCAAACTCCTGGTACTTATTCTGCCGCTGCGAACCTCTCATCATGACATTCTCATTTCAATTAAAAGGAGAAATGAAGCTACTCCAGCACGCCTGACTTAGCAGGTTAAGATAATGCACAAGGCACCATAGATGGTTTGAAGTCATCCAGAGAGATATAGGGAGATTGTCTTTCCGTGCCATCTTCTGTCTGTCCTCCTAAATATCAAACCAGGCAGTGAATGTGAAAAATTGCCCATCGCCTTTGTCCTCCAGTTTTCATGCAAATAACACCATCGACAAACCTGACACTTACCACATAATGAGAAGAGGGTGATGAGAGAGTGCGAGCTCGAGAGAGAGATAAGTGGGAGAATTTAGAGGAAGCATTGTTCGCGGAGACAAAATGATAAAACAGAGAGAGAAAGAGATAAATAGATGGAGAGAAAGAGAAAGAGGGGGAACCGGGGCAGGAGGAGAGCGATGGGCGCCTCAACGTCCCCTCTTTCTGGGAATAGACACCATTACGCCAGGAGATTGGTCCTGGAGCCTCAGCCAACATGTGATCGCAAAGCCTGGCTGGTCTGCTCTGGTGAGGGGGCTGGTGAGTGGCTGCTTCAGAACATCATGTACAGACACAGGTCCAAACACATAATCACACACACACACACACACACACACACACACACACACACACACACCACCTTCCACCTCCACAGCAGGCTGCACAGACAGGCTGCATGAATATTTATCAGCGCAGGTTATAATGAGTTCTCACATTAGACGGGCATTTCTTTCATATTCTCACGTATCGCAGGTTTGGCAGCGATTCTAGCATCCAGCTGATTTCTCCGCTCATCAGTATGCGGCGCAGTGACCCGCGACGTGGCCTGGTCACATCCCCCAGGGCGGAGTGGGTGGGTGGGTGTTTTGTGAAGAAGGGGGGGGGGGTGCTCGCCTTCTCAAAAAATGCTACCACAGACTGAAAAATGTTTTTAATATTGTCATGTGCCGCGCGCCGTAGAATCAATTTCAAATCAAAGCCATCTCGTCGTTAAAGATTAGCGCTGAGGTTACATTTTGTTTTCCTGCCGCCTTTCACTTGAACAAAAAAACATAAATGTCAGTTCTAAAAATGCATTAGGGAGAGCAAGCCACTGCTAGCACTGTTCACAACCTTTCAAACCAAATTCATCAACTGCACACACACACACACACACACACACACACACACACAGACACACACATTCATACTGCCCACGAGCGCACAAACCATTCTCGGCAGTAATGTTTCCTGTCCTGTGGGGATTTATTACTGTGAGAGCAGAATGTGCTGTGATTGGAACAGAGTGCTGTTCAGTCACATATATTAAATACAGAACTCACAACAATACGCTTGCCTGTCGCTTCACCTGTAAAGCCATGTTAAGGGTATTTTGATAAAGTGGAAAGCCAATTTTCCTGATTGCGTATGCGCGCATGTGTGTGTGTTTGTGTGTGTGTGTGTGTGTGTGTGGACCACGTCATCACCTGCCCTCTAACAGCTGGTCCGCATTTGGTCACATGCGGAGATGCACTGTGTACTCCCTGCTAGTTATAATTGTGTGATTTATAGCTGACAAAAAAAAAAGAAAGAAGAGGGGAGCCAATTACAGAGTTGTGTCATGCCTCATAACCCCTCCTCTGTCAACTTTCCACTACGGCAATATGAGCCATGTCAGCCTCAACATTCATTAATGGCTATTACCGCATTTATAGTCCATTTGGGTCCACTTAGTACCTGGTTTTGTTTGGTCGGGGTGGGTAACTACCTGAAACACTGTGTTCTTACCTAATTGGCAGATGCCTTGTTGCGTCTGAAGCAGTCATAAACCAGGCGGCAGGGACTAAAGAAAGAAGAAGAAATGCGCTCTCTTCAAACGCTGCTGTATTAGCAAATATGTAAGAAGTCATATTCATAGATGTCACACACATCACATTGCCACAGTGCGGCAGAGCTTGTGTACAGTTTGAAAATTAGCCGGTCACCAACATTTCAGTCGTTAAAAGCTTTTTTTGAGATCCGTCAGAAGGACTTGATGAGTGTTTACCGCAATCTCTTGCAGCAACCCACGAGCAGTAACTTCTAAAGCAGATCCTGGGTGGCACACACACAGTGAAACAGTGTGATTAGCAGCAAAAACTGGCAGCCGAACAATGAAGGCTGCAGCTAATGACTTTTGGATAAATCTACTGATGACTTTCTCAAACAATCAGTTCATGGTTTGGTGTACAGAGCACATGACAACAGCCTCTTGAGTGATTGAGTCCAACACGGTCACACTGTTTTCTACCAGAGTTTCACACGTCTTCTCCCTAGTTTAAGACATTCGAATCAAAACCTGATGACGGTTGGTGCGTTGCTTGCAGAGTAATGATGTTAGAAGGGAGAGACGGTCTGCAAAACACCAAAGATGATGGTTGTGTGACGCTTGTCCCGCCTCTTCCCCTGAAACAGCCAGTGGAAAGTGGAAGTTATGACTCTCTCCACGTTCCTTTACACTTCATTTTCAATCGTTGAGAGATTGGGAAACCTTGGAAAGTTTTCAGGGGCTTTAAAATTTCTTCTTCTGTACAAAACCCAAGGTTTAATGTCTATCTATCTAACTATATCTAAATATATATATTGCAGTTTTTGTGTGAGAAGTTGGAACATTGTTCCCGAAGATTAATCAGAATAGTTGCTCATTCATTTTTTTCCATTCATGAAGCTTCAAATTCAAATTGATTAATCAACTTATCATTTCGGCTTTATTATCTAAGGGTGTGTGGTTCATTATCTTAATAACACATATATGTCTCGTATGTAGCGAAATAAATGAGCAGTGTCCACAGCCGATATTTTCCTGCAAGTAGGATCAAAGTGTGTGTTTAGATGTTAAATATGTTTGTGCACGTGCGTTCAGGAAACTTTCCCCATTTTAAAAAGAAGCGGTTGAGAAAAAACAGAGAAGTATGTGTGTGTGTGTGTGTGTGTGTGTTGGGGGTTCGGACCTGCGGGGTCTTGGGCTGGTGGAGGCTATCTGCGGTCCACCCGTGTGTAACTGATACGGCTGCTGTGTGCGCTGGTGTGGCTAATAGAGCAAATGGTGGGTGAGACGCGGGGGCTGGCTGACGGGGAAATGGGGTCATTTAGTGTCATAACCTCGCTCATGTAATCCACAGTTTAATACGCGCCTTTTGTGTTTCTTTATGAGACATGCTTTGACTCACTATGGGACTTTTTAATGGCCTCATCTTTCTGAATGATCATTGGAGTTACACAGTGCGGTGGCTAATATAATCTGTACCCCGGGGGCGCACGTGTGTGTGTGTCGAGCGCCGGTGTGTGTGTGTGTGTGTGTGTGTGTGTGTGTGTGTGTGTGTGTGTGTGTGCGGCTTCAGGCTACTACTGTGTGTGACAGGGGAGATAGGAGATGGTGAATTTGGTGTGAGTGTATGCATGTATGCATGCATGTGTGTGTGTGTGTGTGTGTGTGTGTGTGTGTGTATTCACATGTAAAATGTGTCAGAGGTCTCTATGCTAATCTGAGCGTGAGAGGAATCGGTGTATGAAAGACTTTAAGGATGCAGAGTGATCCGCGCTGGACGACATCACTGCATTTACATGATCAATGCTTATTGCAAATTGTGTGTATGCTGGCGTGTGTGTGTGTGTGTGTGTGTGTGTGTGTGTGTGTGTGTATCTCTGTGTCCATCAACTGTGTCTGTATGTGTGTGCGCATGCAGGCCTATTTTAATTGTTGCCATGGAAACAGAGTGCTGCCAGAGAAGTCCAGATTCAAAGAGGGCATCTCTCTCTCTCTCTCTCTCTCTCTCTCTCTCGTGTCGCTTCCTGTTCCTCCTCTTCTCTTCCATCCCTCTTTCTTGCCTTTCTCTCTGCCTCTCCTTTCTTCCCCTCCTCCCCGCTTTCTTTCATCTTTCTTGCGTCTCACCAAGGTCCTCCTCGGTTTACGCTATCTGTCTTTCTCTCCTTTTCCTCCCACTCCCTCCTCCTCCCTTTTCTGTCTCCTCGTGCCTCTTATCATCCCTCCCTCATTCCCTCCCTCCCACCTCTCCATCCTTCCCGGAGAGTGGTGTGCAATTGACTATTAACACAGGGACCTGTAATTAGAGCTGACGAACCTCCAGCAATTAGTTTTCCCTAAAGAAGTTGTTCTGTCATCTCCGCATACATCCCTTTATCCCTCTCTCAATCTCCCTCTCGCTTTTTCTTCCTCTCTGTCACTTCCTGTCTTATTAGCTGTCAGCGTCATTGGGTGGTTATTGTTTTAGTGGTTTTTGTTCTTCTTTGTACCTTCCATCTGCCTCGTTAAAGACAGTCACGTACGAGATATACACACAATACACCACTCAGAGCAAGTTTATGAGCAACTACACCCCCACCGTCCTGGATCTCTCTGCCCACAGAACCTCAGTGAACATCTATTCCCACCGACCGCACACCTACACCAGCTATATGCCGATAAACTCAAGAGGACACACGCCCTCCCACACACTCAGATGTATACATACAGAGGACACACAGCCTCCGTTCCATGTCTGCCTTTCGTATCCGGCGCTGTTGCTGCCGTCCCGTCTCGCTCTCCGTCATCTCTTCCCTCCCGTCTCCTCTCTCTCTTCTTTTCACCGGTCCACCTGGCCCGTCCCTCCCCTCCCCTCCGCAGCCACGTTAATGAAAAGCTCTATAAATAAGCTCAGAGAAGAGGGAGTCAGATGGAGAGAGAGAGAGAGAGAGAGAGATACGGTCAAGGAGAGCGTGGGAGGGAGGTGGAAGGATGGAGAGATGGACAGCAAATGACTGTGAGTGCTAAACTAGGCCAATAGGGGTTGAGGGAGGAGGGCGGGTATCATACCACAGTCTTGCGAATTGCTCCGAGCGCCTTTAGCTGTCAATCACTTAATCAATTTTGGCGTCAGTCAGTCTGTCTGCGTCTCAGGTCGGCGTGTCACTCATCTCGCTCCAGACAGTTTGTCAGTCAGCCGGAGTTGTTGCGCAAAGCCGCCTTTTCCGCCGTCTGCCCTTTGTCTCGTTCTCGTTCCCTATATGATGATCGCTCCTTCCTTCCTCTCTGTCGCTCCCTCCCGTCCTCCCTCACTCCTCTCCTCTCCCGTCCTCCCCGATCAAGAAGCCAGCATCTCATCTGGAGGGAGAGTTTATGTCTTCCATAATATATACCATAATGCTGCCTCAGAACATTCCACATGAATTATTGATCCGCGTGAGATTATACGTAAACTGTGAGCCATCGTACCGCGTATCTGTGTGTGTGTGTGTTTATGAACTATTTATGTGTGTCAAGTGTGACCTCGTCTCTCGTCCCTCTGTGTGTTTAAAGCCTCGTTTTCCGCGAGGTTTCCCTCTCCCCCCTCATTGCCCCATTTCTGTGGGCCGACATTGATATGCACTGATTCATATGATGCATGTGGCCTCTCGGCAATTCACTTGATTCAATCAATGTTGCACGGTGCTACGTTAACCTCTCTCTCCCTCTCTCCCTCTCCCACCTTCTTTTCTTTTTCCTTCATTTTCCCTCTTTCTTCTTTTTCTTTCCTGTCTTCATCTCTTTCTGTTCCTCCCGACCTCTTCCTCTGTCGCTCCAGGTATTACTCTCCCACTCCTCCACCATGCCTGTCTGCGGCCGCCGCAGCCCCTCCCCACCTCACGGCCGCGCCGGGGCATGCCCCTCCGCCCCCTCGGTCGCCCAAGAGCAAGAGAGGCGAGCCCGACCCCTACATCCGCCTCCGCCTCCATCGCTCCACCGCCGCACCAGCGCCTCTCCCTGCCTCTCCCTC
This sequence comes from Seriola dumerili, assembly GCF_002260705.1. Lineage (NCBI taxonomy): Eukaryota > Metazoa > Chordata > Actinopteri > Carangiformes > Carangidae > Seriola > Seriola dumerili. Next base: position 2,283,374 of record NW_019174368.1, read on the forward strand.
CTTCTCCTGCTGCTCTGCCTTCTCCACCTGCCCCCGGCCTGCCACTCACGGAGAGAGAAGGGCGGGGGAGGCGGTGGCGGCGGCGGCCACTACATCCCCATCCCCCAGCCCCCTCCGCACCACATGGCCCTGCCCAACATCCTGCGAGGCCTCAGCATCGCCGTCGTCCTGGTGGGCAACTCCAGCGAGGTGGCGCTGGCCGGGGCGCGGGAGAAGGAGGACTTTCTCCACATGGCGCCCAACGTGGAGGTGCTGACCATGAATGAGACGGACCCTAAAAGTATCATCAAGAGCATCTGTGACCTAATGACCGAGCACTGGCTGCAGGGCGTGGTGTTTGGGGACGACACCGACCAGGAGGCCATCGCCCAGATCCTGGACTTCATCTCAGCCCAGACCCACATCCCCATCCTCGGAGTCCGCGGGGGCTCCTCCATGATCATGGCTGCCAAGGTAGGACACCTTAAGTCTTTGCACTGCACCCGCACGTGTTCCGTGAAAACAAAAGAGATGAATTTTCAGTAATTGTGCGAGGACGTACACGTGGTGGGAGCGTTGAAATAAAGCAGGGGCTCACAGCGGAAAAACTGTCACTGCATAAAGATGTGAGAGATCAGATGGTTGTCACAAAAAAAACAAACAACTTATACAATAATCCACCTGCATTTTTAATCGTTCAGTCTTGCTATTGGAAGTTGAGCATTCACTGCAGACCTACTGATTCATTTGCTGCTGTGGCGCATGATGTAATGCTGTTTGGCTCTCGCAAGGCCGCTCTTCACTACCACCTTAAATCTCTGCTGGATTCTGTTTTCGATTGGCTGCATTTAGCTGTCAATCATGGCTGCGTCGCTGTCACTGCTGTGAAATCATGTCACGGGTGGATTACGTCACCGCACGCAGCGAGTTCCTTTTCATCAACAGAAGATAGATGTGACGACCGGTCCCCCACCCCCCTCGGTTTAAACGACCGCAGACGTTTTAATGCGTAATTGTGATGAATTTGTCATTTTGTTGTTATCTTTTATTTTCTGTGCATTTAATGTGAAAATGTAACGGGGGTCCACTCGTGTACGTGTTGCTGGTCAGATGCAGCGGGGCTCTCCTTCACAATGACAGCGTTGGAGCCTGACATCCACTTGTGTGTGCTTGAAAGTGAGAAAATGGTGCTTCAGAAGCGCGCCCGCAAACTTCAGCCCTTCGCTGCTGCGCCGTCCTCCTCATATCTGCCTTAAACAGAGAAGCCATTTTGACTAGTTTTGGCCGCAATGGAGGGTTTTCCTGACTCCTCCCATCCCACCATACTGCATCAGTATTAACACGGTGAGGGGTAGGGGGGGGGGTGCAGACAGACCGACAGGGTAAGCTGGGGTGTCTGACTTGAAAGACAAACTGCCAACAGCTCCGATGCCAGTGACAGGATCAGCTGGAGATTGCACCAGAATAGAGAGCTAGATCTCTGCCTATTTACTAGGCCTTGCCTAATGGGATAAAGCAATCTGCTGCTGCTTTATCTGTGTCCGCCTGGGATCTGTGCTTGGAGCCCATTCCACAAAATCAGCTCATTCATTTGTTACTTTATACACAAATCCAGCTGTATTAAATAATAAGGAAAAAGTCCATTAAATGAAACATATACTAAAACGCTGACACCACCCGCTCCTGCCGGTCGCTGTTTGATCCGGGAGCCTCATAGAGTCTCAGTCTTATCTCAGCCATCCCTGTCTCCGCATTGTCGCTCCGCAGTTTGTCTGCTGACCCTCCGGTGTCAACAGGTCGTCGTACCAGCGGAGACATGAGTCGCAGTGACACGGCGAGGCCAGCGGCTACCGCTGAATCTCTTCTCTCTGTTCCTTCTCATTAGAGCGCTAAGGAGAGAAATGGCAGGGAACGGTCCACTCCCATTTAAAACTGAACCCTTCAAAGCACAAAGACCGCTCCGCAGTGCACACATTTTCCTCCCGCAGCACAACGCTCGTTTCGTGCACACACCTTCTCCGGTTTCTTAAATTTCCGTTCTCTCTGCCCCAGCGCTGCAGCCACATGTGTCTTTAACCCCCCGACCCCGTGTCCACAAAACATATAAATCATTTACAGCGCTCCAACTGCTCCTCTGGTGCATGGTAGCTACATTACCTTTATAAATGTATGTTTGTGTTTTATTGCATGGGAAGGCGCAGGGGTCTGGGTGTGTCTGTGTGCGTACGCGGGGACGGTATCATTCATTAAGCGCATGTGCCCTAAGTGCAGCAGGCAGCGGGAAAGAGCAGCGTTTTGTGGCAGAGGTTTAAATGGATTTCCCCGGCCACAAGCCAGAGTCCGCCTCTCCTGAGAGCTTCCTCCTGGCTGCACCGGGGCCCAGGAGAGCGAGGACGGGGCTGCGCTAAGGCTCAGTCTCCAAACGGATTTGTGTCTGCTTAATGGGCTGAGACAATGGAGTGGCGAAAATACGATAGAGAAGGATCAGAGGGAGGGAGAGAGAGAGAGAGAGAGAGAGGAACATGAGGGGAAAGTGGAGAAATCGAGATAGTGCAAATGAGACTGGGCGGAAGAATTTCTACTTTCAGTGAAAGCAGGGGAGGAGAGGCAGGAATAGTTTGAAGGGGTGATCTGGCCAGATCAGGTGGTGTTCAGCCAGAGCTGCCTGCAGAGCTGATGGACAGATGAGGTGCAGAGACAAGGGCTGAGTCAACAGCAGAAGAGGAGACAGGAGAGTTTGACACCGTTCAGACCGGGAGGAAGGTGGGGAGGGCGTGCAAGCGGGAGACACAGAGAGAGAGAGAGGGGGAGAGAGAGAGAGAGAGAGAGAGAGAGAGAGAGAGAGAGAGAGAGAGAGCGTGAGGAGAGAAAAGTTTTCCTCTGCATGGACGGCAGACACGGAGGAAAAAAAGAGTAATTGTGTTAGATAGAATGAAAGGTTGAGTTATAGGAAGTGGACTGACAGAGATTAGGAAATGGGGAATTTAATATGAGGTGTTTATCTTACGGCCTCGCTCCATCACACACACGAATACACTCAAAAGCACACACACACACACACACACACACAAAAAAGTGCGCACCCATCAAGACTGAAGGCCAACTGCTGCTATTACAGTTGGCAAGACAACCCCTCCTTTTTCATTACACATCCAAGGAAGGATGATAACAGAGAGCGACACAGAAGGCGGAGAATACAGCGTTTCGATTTTTAGTGCAGCCTCAATAGGAAAAGATTTCGGAGGAACGGTACAAGATAATTCCATAAAAACGTACCCTCTGGAGCGGACTAGTGTAGCTCTGTGTGAGGAGTCAGGTTGAATCAGAATCAGAATAACAAATTGTTCTGCTCACATATGCATCTACAAGGAGTGTTACTTGGTATTTTGCGGCGCCGAAAACAAAGCTAAGCGCAGCATCATGTGCCAGTGGGAGATGCTGGTCCCCGTCCGGCCCAGTGTCGTCATTCCAAGGCTTAAAGAATATGGACTTTTTCCAGCATAACTGTCTCTCAATCAGCCGTGCAGCTCTGTGAGCTCTCTGACATCTGTAACAAGAGCAAAACTGGATTTTTTTATTTTTTGTTTTTTAGAACAATTCCTCTCGGGGGACGGAGCAGAACTGCAGCAGCAGCTCAGCAATGAGAAGTGGGACTACAGCTACCACAGTGGTTGTATCTGCACATAGAGCTTCACCAGTGTGGAGTGGGTGTCAGCTGTAGATACTGCCAGTGCAGAGAAAAAGTGAACTTGAGCTTGAAAAAGAAGGGAGAGTTAGATAGATGAAGGAGGAGGCCAGGCGGGATGGGAATGGAGAAAAGGGGGAGGAAGGGGAAAAGGGGAGAGAGGGATGGAGGCAAAGGGCACGCACATCTATATCAATGGGTTAGATCTGTGAGGGAGGGCCGGGGCGGTAAGAAAGAGGAAGAGTGCACTGAGTGCATGGCCGCACGACTGGGGAAGAGAAAGACGGAGAGAGGGGAAGGCGGAGTGACGCAGAGCGTGTGTTTGCAGGAAGCGCAGCAGCAGCAGGTGTATCGCCATCTATCCAGCGCGGACCATGGTACAACGAAAAAGAGAAGCCGCCTCTTTGCTCAGGATATCGCAGCCTCAGTGCAAGGAGGAATGAAGGAGGAGAGAAAGATGGATAGAGCACAGCTGTAGCCACATCTGTGAAAGACAGGATATGATAAAGGAGGAGGAGGAGACGGAGAAGAGGGAGGGAAGGCATCCAACAGTTTAAGGGTGTGTGTGTGTGTATGTGTGTTTATGTGAATGTTTTGTGTGTCGTTACCAAGCCAACATGGCTGTAGTTGCCAGTCTTTTGTCAGTAGTGGTTTCCAGCACCACCCTGCTAGTTGTCCCTCCACAGCGTCTGTTGGACTGCAGTAATCAGTCTGATCTAAAGCTTTGGCTAATGCTCATATTATCAAGACATGGCGAGCCATTTTCCTCAGCTTGTCTAGAAGGTAAGGCTTTGTAGTGGTACAAATAGCTGTAGTTGTCGCCGATCGCCCCAGGGCTGCTTCACAATACGAACAGCGGGCTAATCTGTGAGTGGAAGCTGCTGCTGCTGTAGATGAGCGAGGAGATAGCATCCACTTGTGCACAGGATTTAAATGTAAGATCGTCAGCAATTAATGAAAAAAAAAAAAAGGAAAAAGCAGCCAAGCCTGATAACCTGAGGGAAGCTATAATATAATATGAATAACATTTGCACACATGCAAACATATGCAAGCAGACACACAAGAAAAATAAAACGGCGCAGGCGTGCAAACGCCCACACACGAGTTTTCTTAAGTATACAAAAAACAAGACATAAGCTACAAGGGTGATTCATGTATGAATATTAAATAGATAATGGAAGAAATGCCAAACTAGATCCACAATGAACTGCTGCTGCTGCCACATCACCATCATGTACACACACACACACACACACACACACACACGTGCTCCCACACACAAACAAAATCTGTTCGTTGCCATCTTTTGTGTAACTGGCAACCGTCTCCAGGAACAAAAAAACAGCAGGATGCCATCAATTAACTTTTGCCCAAATAATTCAGGCTTCAAATGTGGTCATTTGCCTGTGGGCGTCCGAGCTTTTGTATAACAGGAGAGAGAGTGATTTTGTGTCCCTGTGTGTGTCCGTGTGTGTGTGTCCGTGTGTGTGTGTGTGTGTGTGTGTGTGTGTGTGTGTACAAATGTGCTAATTCTTCAGAGGGAAGAGGCTTGATGATGGTATAGAATTGGTGTTGAACTGTATCCAGCGATAATTGTTGTAGAGGATGCGTGTGTGTGTGTGTGTGTGTGTGTGTGTGTGAGCCAGTTGAACTGGGGTGAATTCAGTGGAACAATTAATGTCCATACCTCATTTTGCAAAGAAACACGCTGTCCTCCGTTCTGATGTTTAACCTGCAGTCGGGGGGGAAAAAATTTCCTTTTTTTTAATTCATTTTCCGTCACAAAGAAATCGACCTGTTTGGGCGTCACTTCCTGTTTGAGGTACGCTCACCACGTCCTCTCGGGGGTTTCAGTCCAGTGGGTTGAACATAAATGTACCTGCATTTATATTCCCAATTAATGTCCTACAATAGCACCTATTGTTGTAATAATCACTGAGGTCCTGTACTCTATTAATGTAATGTGCTGTTCGGCTTGGCAGCACCGCGTCCTTGCTCGAACACGGACGCAATTAGGAGCATTTGTAAACGATAAGAGAATTAAAAGCGAGTGTTCCCGTGCCTGATGTCCCCCTCAGCGCGTCCTGTTGTCAGATTTTTTTTTAATTTCTCTTCCTCTTTTTCCTGTCCCTCCCTCTGTTCCCGTCTCTTTCACATCTCTCTCCCCTGATTGTTTCGTTCATTCATGGATTTTTTTTTGTCGACTACAGTAACAGCTCTCTGATCCATCCTCTCATCCTGGATATGTTCTCTTTGTTTTGTTTTTTTGCTGCTACCTTTGTCCAGTTTTACTCCTGGGTGCCAACTCTCTGTCATGTGATATAATTAGTTTCACTTGCAAAAAGCTTGACCTGGAAATGCTCTTATCTGGTAACTTTTAATAACTTTCATATATCCTGAGATTGAATCTTGTTTCTGTGTTTCTGTCTGTTGAACACGATATGAAGAAGCTAAACATCCCTAGAAAATAAAACAAATTGTTCGTTTAAAATTGTATGAAAGGCTGAACGCTGTCTTCTGGCATGACTGCTGGCGGCACCGACAGCTTCACCTACAGGGGGCCGGCGTCAGGTTCGGCGTCAGGTGAGCTGGGTTTTCCTGGCTCCACGAAACGTCCCGCTGCTAGTCTCTTCTTACCTTCTCATTGTCCTGGTTTAGAAAAATGTGACAACCCACTGTGTGTGTTCCCCTTTTCTGGAGAGAGAAAGATCGAGAGCAAGGGAGAGAGAGAGAGAGAGAGAGAGAGAGAGAGAGGGTAAGAAGGAGGTAGTGAGAAATATCGAGAGCCCTAAATTTATGTGTCCTATTTTCCAACCCCGTTGGTCTCAATTTACTCCGGCCATTTAGAATGTGGCCATTTTTAAACTCACCCCATAACTTTTTTCTATACCCCCCCCTCCTCCCTCTCCTCCCCCCTCTCCCTCCCTGTACTGCCTCACTTTCAGTCTTTCCATCTCAAACCCTATTTCTCTCCTCTGCTCTTTTGCTTGACATTACAGACAGATTGCTCCCATTCAGTAGATTAACGCCGGCAGATATAGTGGTTATGTTTCCTTCACGAGGACCAGGGAAATAAATACAAATGAGATGAGGAAGGGCTTTTCCAAAATGATTGATATCGCAAAAACAAAAACACAATGCTGTATATTTTCTACACGCCGGATGATGAACTGAAAGCGCCCTCACTCTGTTTCGTTCATCCTGCCTTTCTGGCTTTTCCCTCCGTCCACCTCCTCCCTTCCTTTTTGCTCCTCTTTCATTCGCCCTCTCTTCCCTTATGATGAATGTGGCTGGCTGGCAAAAGGTCTGGTTCATCCCGTGGCACCTCACATGAGGCAGACAGACAGATTTACACCAGATGCACAGGTGTTAATTCACCCTCCTCCCCCACTGACCTTCTTTCTCCCCACCCAGTCGCTCCCCCCTCCTCCGAGCTCCGAAAGAAAAGAAAACATCGCTCCACGCCTGCAGCCACCCATCCTCACCTCCTCTCTGGTTCAGGCACTGTCTCCTGCCCCTCCCCTCCCCTCCCCTCCCTTCTCCTCCTGCTTGGCCTCTTTTCTTTCCATTCTCACTCCGTCCCCCCCGGTACAGGACCGGCCGCACCTTCCCTCCATGCCAACCCTCCGTTCGCGTCTCCCGACTCCCTCCGGCCGTGCCCTTACGCCCTCCTCCTCCTTCTCCCCTCCCTCCCTCCCTCCTCTCACTTCATCGCAACTATAACACCAGCCTTATCTCCCCTCACTCCCTCTCTGCTCTCCTTTCCTCACTCCTCACCCCTCCTCCTCTACCTCTTATCCCCTTAGACACAAATCACCCAGGCCTCCCTTTTCTCCCGCTCCTCCCTACATCACCACCACCATCACCACCACAATGATCTACAAGCAAACCCCCCCCGCCCCCCTTTTCTCCCCTTCTTTGACATCCATCCTCCCCTCTTATCCCCTCGTGGACCTTACACCAGCCCTATGCCAGGACCCTTATTAGCCTTATCTCCGCCTGCCTCCGCCCCGATTCAGAGGTGGAGAGGGAATGGACCTCTATCTATTCATGGGCAGAGATGAGTCAGAGCTTTGCTATAAAGCCATACAGTGTATATGGAGGAGAGGGGAGGGGAGGGGAGGGGAGGAGAAATTTTGGACTGGTTAATTACTGCCCCGATGAAAGGATCAAAGACATTCCTCCCGCCCCGCCTAACACCGGACACCAACCTCTTCAACCTTTAACACGACCAATTTCCACTCCAGCTGTTTACATCTGTCCATATATAAACCTTTGTCGTGTTCCTGGTGATGGATGGTGAGCTCCAGCGCCCGCTGTGTTCCCGTGACTTCACCCCGTCTTCACTTTAAAGGGATGTTTTTTGACGTGGGGTCGTGTGAGGTAGTCGTGAATAGTCGGTACTTTACCTGCAGTAGATTCTGATCAGCTCGCTCTCAGTTAGGAGATCGGACCGGGAGCACCGACGGACCGGCAGAGCCATGTGTTGCTGTGGGCGGGGCCACCAGAGAAAAAGGTGTTTTAGCCACCTTTTAAAAAAAAAAAAACGCCCACCGAAACCATCCTATATCCGTTCAAACGAAGCTTCATGTGGAATATTTTCAGAGGTTTATCTTCCTGTTAAAACAGCACTTTGCTTTGGCGCTACATTTTTCAACCCGCTGAACTACCCACTGTATTACGCCGCTTTCTGAATCACTCAGCTGACCTGCGGTGCGATACAGTGCGCTCCGTAGGTGCGTAGGAATACGCTAGCTCAGTGGTTATTGGATTGTTTCTGTGGGCGTTTTTTAAAAGTGTGTGTGTGTCCCCCGGCTTTCCTAACCGATTTTAAAATCTCCTGCAGGTAATGTACCGACTATATATGACGACCTCACACAACCCCACGTCAAATAACCCTGAGATGAGTAGTGTTTTAACATCCATACGTCATTCACTTTGATTAATTAGTATAATCACTGGCAGCTTCAACATTAGATTTGATAGTTTGTGCCACAGGGTCAGATTTAGCCAAAATTTTTTTTTTCCCCCCACAGTTTTCACAGCCACATTTGTGAAAGGAAACGTTTCGATTGAAATTGCGTCTTAATCATCTCTCGTCGCATTAATTCAATCGTGATATATTGATTTTAAAATGCCGTTGAAGCGCACATGACATGCGGCACTTTCGGATGCCAACAATATAAATAGAAATTGTGAGAGAAAAATGTGAAATCTTAATTATGCTATTAATCACTGGTCAGGACCCACCTGTCAGTTATTTTAAAGCAGCCGTGAGGCAGAGACGGAAACAGACTGACAGACTCCAGGCACTGGGGCTTCGCCTGTTAAAAGAATCACATCTTTTATGGATAGATACAAGTTTGACTCCGTTTTGAACTGGGAGTTAAAAGCCACAGTCATGAATATTCATCAGTATAAAAGTGTGTGTCGGTCTCTGGATTGTCGTATGTTTTTTTTTTTCTTCTTCTTTTTGACAGTGTGACAATGTACCAGAGCAAAATCGAAACTGCTGTTGAATGCGGTGCAGTGGTGGGGGGGGGTGGGGGGTACCTGTATACTCACTGAGACTTGAGCTCTGTTTGCTCAGCGGCACTCGGCTCCAGAGCTGGCACAGGGAGAAGTTCAGTGGAGTTTTGGGGCGGGACGGGAGGATCCCTGTGTCCACGGTCATATCGGTGCACAAATCCCCCACAGCTTCGGTCAGTCCGTCCTCAAAGTGATTCGGGAGAAGGAGCGTTGAAGTGTTCTGCTGCAGAATACAGAGCAATGTAAACAAAGGGAAACAAACTGGAAGAAAATAAGCCAAAGGATGCGTCTGGATAACCCCACTGATCATGTGAAACATTTTAAACCGGATCAGCCAGTTCGTCTACTGTACTTAATACATATTTCAGACATTGATATATATCACAATATAGCAGCTACATGCAAAATCCCCCATAGATTAATCAAATGGATGAACAGTGTTATAAAAAACCCTGTATATATATATATATATATATATCAGTAACTCAAAGTTTTTATTTTTATCTTGGATTTATTCCTGCTGGTCTTTGTAAAATGATAACAAATAATGTAACGTTGCATGTATCACTCTGCGGATTATTTTCTTGATTAATCAATAATTCACTTGGTCTATAAAATATCAGAACACAGACACACGCAATAATACAGAAACCAAAACCTAAAGAGATTCACATCGGAGCAGGAAGACGGTGAGCTGGATGTAGAAGCTTTTTGGCTTGAAAAAAGGTGACTGATTATTAAAATAAAACTTTTTTGTTGATTAACTAATAGATTGATCAACTAATTGTTTCAGCTTTTTGAAATATCATCGTATCAAATCAAGATCTGATTGAACTGAAGGTTGGTACATGGAAATATTTGAATATTTACGCAGCTCTACAAACTGTTTATCAGCCTCATATTTAATGTTTTATTTTCAGACAGACTCATTTCTGATTTCATTCTTTTCTTTTTGTCGTCTCCCTGTTTGCGTTGTCCACGCTCTGCCTCACCCGTTCGCCTCCTGTGTGGAGCAACTGTAGGAAGGGACGACAGGGAGAGGAAAGAAAAGTTAGGATGATAGAGGAGAGAGAGAAAAGAGATAGAAGGAGGAGAAGTAAAGAAGAGAAGGAGGCACGGATGTGGAAGAAGACAGGCATGAGTGAAGACCACAGTGTACTCGCTCAATTACTCACCAGTGCTGTGCCAAGCTGGTCCTCATCAGAGCCACATGCTGCGTCACACACACACACACACACACACACACACACACACACACACACGCGCTGCAGTCGCTTACATAAACTCCACTGGTCCTTCCTATGTCTTCACAGACTTCCCGACACGCACATAGAAAAGTAAACGCGAGGTAATCAACAAACAGAACCACAAACAACAAGTTTCACACACTCTCTCTCACACACACACACACACACACACACACACACACACACACACACACACACACACACACACACAATCACCAAGTGACAATCCAATCTATTCAGGTGTCAGAGGCTGTTTCCATCTGAGCTGACCCCGACAAATCCTTTCACCCTGAGACGGACGCCAGGTGGAAAAACAGGCGAGCAGTCCGCCGTCGACACCCCCCTCCCGCCCTCTGTGTGCACTACCACACACACAGCTGGACTCTCCTACGAGAGGAGTAGCTGTGCAGTAAATGTAATCGTCAGAGTAAAGACATATGCACTTTATAAAGGAGCCGCAGGAGCAAACTCACTGTCCTCGTGCTCCTTCTTCGTTTTGGTGTCATTTGTTGTAGAATTGTATGAAGTGCATTATTTTTTGAAACGGGATAATTCGTCTGTTCTTTGTAATTACTGATAAAAATGCTTCTTTTTTTGTTGTTATCTTTATTGCAGCTCATAGATTAGATTGTTTGAAACAGATCCTGAGAATATCATATATTAGCTTTCTTTTGAAAATCCAGCTGCTTGTGTTTATAGAGTAATCGCCACAAAAGCATTCCTGGGGTTGAAGGGAAAAAAAAAACAAGAAACACAGAAAAGATCTTTTTGCTCAACCCCATTCTGTCTCGTTGCATCTCTCCCTCTCTATTTTTTATCTTAACTGTTCCGCTGCTCTCCTTCTCCTCTCCCTCTCTTTCTCACGTCATGTGAGTTGAGGCGAGGCGAGCTCCTGTGATGAATGTAAATGTTGCCCCTCCCCTCCCTTGTTCTCCTAAATTACAGCAAACACCACCTCCTCTTTAGTCTTCACTCTCTCTGTCTGTCTGCATTTACCCACACGCCTGCAGTTCGTCCTCGCGCTGTCGACCGGCGGGCAATCTGCCCGGCCTTCAGCATCCACACCAACACGTTTAGAGATACAGTACACAGATGTATGAGTCAGACGTGACAAACAGACAGCGCTGGGAGACGAAGATACACCTCCGGCATGTATGATGCTCACTCCGCGTGGATACTTTCGGTACAGTACCAAGTGCCAGTCAGCCCGAATACACTTGGCTCAGTATCCTCATCTTATATTGCTCACCAGGGACAGGCAGGATTTTATGTTTGGATGTATATACTGTGCATCTATAGTTACTTTTTTTTTTTTTGGATTTCACATTTGGGCAGGAGAGAAAATATCATGTGAGTTATTACACTTACCACAGCACTGTTGGGGGCAGGGTTTATCTGGAAGGTTTAAATGTTGCCGCAGATCGGAGGCATAGATGCGGCAGTAAAAAGGCATGTAGTGAAAAGTATTTACATCTCGCAGATTAGTTCATTTTCATTATGGAAGCAGAGCCACCTTAAATAATTTCAACTACAAAACCAGCACACAGAATGGAGTTAATGCCACACACTGACATATACTGTACGTGCACGAGTTGCCAACTTCCTCCAGTTTCTTCAGTGCTGCGCAGCAAACTCAGAAAAATGATGGCACATGATGTTCTCTGCAGGGGTTTGACAGTAGGAACCTTAAGTCCCATAAACTGAATGTACTTGCTCCAGCATCCCCATGTTTATCATTTAAGAAACACATAATAACTTAATAAATACATAAATAAAGGAATGATCAGAAGATTTTTTTTTTTTTTAGCAAAGTCTCTTGCCAACGGGCTCAATACACTTTTTAATCAAATCAGACCAGACTGGATTTGTTCCAGGCCCGAGTCTTTAATATTCTGTTCTCTATACTCATACATTTCACCAGGTACAATGATCAAATTTTACATAGAGATAAATTTAAATCTTTTGTACAGGAAGCCTAAAGCACAAATACTTACAGATCGAATACTGTGGTTCTCATTTAGCCTCCAAAGAGTTTCTCCACTGGACTGTCCTTAGCTATTGAACCTCTAGCAGAAACAACTCGACCAGAAGAATCTATTCATGGGTTTTAATCTGAATCTACATCCCATAAAATATCTAAAAGGTTTGAACCGGACTGTCCAAATAAAAGTCTGAATCATTCGTTGCAAAAGAAAAGTTCACGAAAGTTCAGTTCATTTTGATTTAATCCAGTATTAGTTGTCAAAACGTTAAAATATTCTCGTTATAAAAACTACATTTTTTTTTTTTGTGACATAATAATCGTCATCTTCATCATCATCATCATCATCACTATTATTATCATGCCACTGGACATTTTATTGTTTGGCACCCCATTATCTTTATCACATTACCATGTTGAGTCATTGTCATCATCATCATCATCATCATTATCAATAAAACAACCCCCTCTGGGTATTTTCTTATTTGCATTGACTCCTGTATTTGCTCTCCGTCACATCAGTCCTGCGTCAGGCGCTGGGTTTGGTCGGACTGGAGCTCCGGCTGCCCTGTTCTCCGTCAAAGACTGATTTGCATTAGCAAAGTCAAACAGGCTTAATAGACTTTTATTGGCATGAGGCGCTCTGGCGCTGAGGGGGGCTTTTAAACAATGCAATATGCTAATAAACAGAACGCTGTGTACTAGGACGACAACTCGCACAACAACAACAACAACAACAAAAAAACGGTCCCGTACACATACAAGCATCCCACCCATAAACCTCCATCAATACATCCATTTGCTTTTATTCAAAGTAATTTTTTTTTTTTTACGTATCATACATAATTCTAACGATGCTCTAATGGCAAAGAGTAATAGGAAAGATGGGGGCCGGGGGGGGTATAAGGTTGTGGCTTGCAACTCAGGCCATTAACCACAGCTAAAGTTTATGACATTTTAATATTTGTGGTGTGCATCCTTTGCCACGGAGACACAGCTGATACTGTCGCAGCAGAGTCTTTGTGTAGTTCCCACAACTTATATACCAAGGTTATTTTTCTTAGATAAGAACGTGTAAGTACCAACATCGTGCCGTGCATCACACTCGATCAAGTAGAGTCTGCAACATACTGCAGCTGAACTTTTATCTCTCTCTACGAGTGATGCCGGCAACAGAGATAAGTGACCGGGAACCAAATTAGTATTTGCTCGTATGATTCGGATCTCACGTGTGAAAACAGAAAATACCAGATTTGTGCCGGAGAGTGCGGACCGAGTCAAAGAAAAGATCCAGGAAGATACACAGACAGTAAACGAGGAGAATGAGCCACATTTTGCCCTCCCTCAATAGTTTGTTGTGCTTCGATTGTTGCCGTCCAGCTCCTGATTTGTGTGCAGTGGGGAAGACTCTGGTTCTTTTGAGGGATGAAGGAGGTGGAAGTCTACTTTGCTCTCTGCACTCTTAAAGTTCAGGGATGTTGTTTTATAACGTGATGGTAGAGACCATGGAAAGCAGCTGATGTTCATGAAAGCAGCCCCGTGTAGCGGCTATTATCTCCTATAGCAACATCACGACACAATCCGTGTTTTCACCTTGGGGTCCTGCGCCGCTGCCATTTAGCCATATTAACGGCACCTTGGCTGTTATGTGACCATGCAAAGAAATCACTGCACCAAATGGCTCCCTAAAGATGCCTGTGCTGTATATTGCCTATATATTACAGAGCCACCATGAAGTTAAGCAGCTGGCAGTAAAACCTGAGCCTTGTTTTCAGAAATCAAGTTACATTGCAGAGCGAGCCCTTCTACTTAACAACATCTATATTGGACAATTGGGCACCTCGTGATTTACGGCCAGTACCAATGCTTAGTGCTAATGCAGGAAGTAGTGTGCCCTTTATCAAGCAAGGCAGACAGTAAGAGAGTGGAGGCTGGGGTGGTGGATGGCTCGTAGTGAGTCTGATGCTTCCTCATCTCATCATCTCAGACCTGCAATTAGCTGTCGCCTTTTTATGAACTGGAACTAGAATCGTTTCCAAACCTCACACCAAGTGTTCTTGTTACCTAACGCTAACTGTTCCCTAACCTTAGTTTATTTTCCTCAGTCTTTCCCTGTAACTGTGACCTTACTGTAGTTACCATGAGCAGATAATGTAGGAAGTGAGGATTTTACAAAATAAAATAAACCTGAAACCTTGTCAGTACAGAGAGCGAGCGTTTGCGTTAGCGCAACCGCTAACACTGTGTCAGCCGCTGCCAGGTGCAAGCTAACAAACAGCATTAAGATGCTAACTGCGCTAACGGTTCTGATACGTCTGCTAGTCGCTCATTTAGGTCTCAACAGACTCCTCATGTGTCAATATGTGTTGCTGAGAGTCTCTGATGTTTCCTTCTCTAACCATCTTGAGACGCGCTGCTCTTTCACTGGTCATCCTAGTGTGGTGGTGGGCGGGGCATAAGGCCTGATCCAGAATTTCTCAATGAAGAAGAAAGAGTAGATTTTTTTCCCCCCCCACTTTTTATGTGTGAAAACCAGTTAAACAAAATATTAATCATCGCAGAGTGTTTTAACAGAACTTCAAACTTGTCTGGAGAGGAACTTTAATCCAGAGTTTTGGAAAATCTTCTGCCAACAGTTGGTCGGCGGAGCTGGTGGTGGTCTGTTTAAACAGTTAAACCTTTGACAAATCCTCAACCTGAGCACGACCTTTGCATCAAGTGATGTCAGTTCAGCGCTGATGCTATTTTGAGGCTGTAATTTTGGGAGCGTCGTTAGCTGACTCACGTCGCTTTGAAACTTGTACATTAAAATCTTGTCTGTCGGATGTCTTTTTAAGCTCACACGGCTAATTAGAATTGCCCTTCAGTTTGACGTGATTCTCCTGTGCAGGTGCGTCACTGTTTGTGAGTTTATCATTTCAAAGTTCTTTTTTTTTTTTTTTTTTTTTTTAAATATGGTAATATGGTGTTTCTGTGATGTACTGTAATCCTGCCAACCCCCCACCCCACCTCACCTCACCCCACCCCATACCCACATACTGTGTTTCACTTTAAATGCTAATCAACATGGCTCAATGGCATTTGAAAACCACAATCATTACATGGACATCTAGTCAGTGGTTCTTGATGATTTAGGCTCTGAAAAAGCAGAGAGTTAAACAGAGAAGAGAAAGTTGTGACAGCGTTTTGATCCAAGGTCAGCAGGGGGGGGGACGCACACGGCTCCAGGGGTGGCCGACTTAACCACTCAGGTATCTCTGGGCACAAGCATCACTTTTCTCCGTGTTACACCCCGCAGGAGTTTCTGTTATCAAGAAAGCCATTCACCCGTATCTGTTTTAGCACGACACCAATTTCAAAATAATTTCTCCCACCTTTGCGTCTTTCTTGCCGACTTGTGCGGCAGTATGAACAGCATCAACGCAGTCAGGAAAAACGCCACGTGACAACTTAACCCCCCTCCCACTTCACCCCCTGACACACACACACACACACACACACACACACCGCAGCATCTCCCCATGGAAAAACCTACCTTTACATACGCGGTACGTTTTGTACATAGGGGGTTGCACCTGACCCATATGGCTGCGAACAGCTTTTGCGGCTCTGCAGTGCTATATGAGAGTGACAGCCTGTTCCTGTAGTGGACCGACATCTCCCGAGCCCCAGAGCGACGCCGGGGGTTGGGAATGTGCTGCTTCCTATACTGGTATTAACATCATGATTCTCAGTATCTCAGACGCCTGAAAAATATTAAACCCCCCCTGCAAGTGAGTCACTGTGTGTTCTGGCCATAGAGTTCAAGCACATTCTCATAAGTAATTCAGGCTGTAGCGAGTGTAACTTCAACCGCCTTCCCCCTTGCAAGGGCGCATGATTAAATGTAAATGTAATAACACAGCAAGATTTATAGCGCAAGGATTTCATTTCAAAATGCTCCAGTAACCTATAGTAACCCCTGATATGTTTTATTTTCATATCATTACTTTAAAAGTGCTTTCCAATTTTTTATTTATTAATTTTTTTTTAAGTCTCATTTTGGAATGAAACCATTTTAAACATTTGTTTTGTTTGATCTCCTCTGGCAATAATGAAGAAAAACAAATCACATTTTATTTTTGAGATGAAATTTCAGTGACATGCAGTAGGTTAGGAACGAGTCTGTGTTCGCCTGCTCGGCCCCGCAGTGGAAAGTAGGTTATTGTCTCTGACGCCCCGGAGCAAAGCAGAGAGCGAGCAACATGCCTGCTGCCTACAGTAATATCAACATGCTGTCTAGTATCAGGGCTTAGAGAGCGTAATTGTGCACATTACACATTTTAGCAGCTCGTATTAAAAAGCGTTACGTTCTTTAACTTCTTCATGCTTGCCTTTTTTCTTTTTTTTTTTGGAGACACACTCCTAAAATACTGCCCTGATTTATCTGAGGCACTGGAGTACATCAGTTTGTCCGAGTAGAAAAATAAACAACATGACTTCTGACTTTGCATGACATTATAAATGACCAGTTAATAATATGAACTCCCCTTTTGCACGTAGACAACAGGTACAAAGTCATTTTCTACCGGATCCTCCTCTCTGGCCCCTTCATCCTGTCAGACCTATCAAGATGCAGTTGAGCATCACTGAGTGGTGAAACAAAGGGTCAGCAGCGTGCCGTCTGTATAACAAACTATCAACGTGTCTTCTGAATACTAAAGGAAAGCACTTCCTGTCTGACTCTTACTTATTCGCCCAGCCTCCCTCCATTATACATGAATATTGTAGGGAGGGAGTAGGTTACTTCTGCAGTCTTGGTGCTGCCTGCTTTGACCTTCACAGTCCTTACTGTTGTCTGCTCGGTACGTTGGCGATTTACAAATTTAATCTCTTCCTCTTGTGGCTGATTTTGGCGTGTCCCTTTTGATAAGAGAAAAACCGCTGAATGCTCAAATGCAAATGTGCGCACAGGGCCAGCAATGCAAAACATGCATCAAAGTATTAACATCCCCTCAGCACGTTGTTTCCCAACAAGTTCCCGTGGCGCACGAGGACGTCAGAGGCTCCTCCTCAGATGCCCGTGTGCCCACCGCGGCCTGATGGGGCCCTCGCCGCTCAGCTCAAAGTGCGGAAAGATTTGCCGGTGTACGGGAGCCGCGGCGGGACCGACGGCAGGTGTGAGACAGATGAGTGTGTGTCTGTACTAGCTTGAGTTCCTGTGTGGGCAGCGGGGGAAGCGGCAGCAGGATGCGTGTTGAGTTGTGAGTCGAAAGGTGCAGAAAAGAGCAGGCGTGTGGGTGGGTGCATGTGCGTGCAGCTTGTCTGAGTGCTTGTGTGTGTTTGTTAGTGTAGTAGAATGTATAAATGCATGTACTGTAGGTGACTGTTGTTTTGTGTGTGTGTTAGTGTGTGTGTTTGTGTGTGTTTGCATATGTATATGTGTGTGTTTGTGTGTGTGTGTGCCGTACAAGCAGTGAGTGGCATTCTCTTTTTGTTCCCCACTAATGGCATCCTTAGCAGGGCTGTTACGATGGAAACCACGTTGCCACGGAAACGCAGCCTGTCTCTGTGAATTAGAAGTGTTTCACTCCCTCTCTTAGCCTCTCTCAACCTCTCTCTCACTTTGTCACCCTCTCTCTCTCTCTCTCTCTCTCTCTCTGCCTCCACTCCTCTCTCTTTCTGTCTCTTCATCTCTGCTCCTCTTCTCCACCTATCTCCCCTTAAACCCGACAGGGCAGCAGCTGACACCTGAAGAGAGGTGTGCATGTACATGAAAGAGCGAGGGACAGACTGACAGGGGAGAAAGAGGGGAGAGAGAGAGGGAGAGAGAAAAGAGGAGTGGGAGTGGAATTTGTTTGTGAGGTAAAAAAAAAGGAGAGGTGGGTGGAGGGACACATAGAGGGAAAGAGGAGGATTTAAGTGAGGCAAATGTTCATGTAAGAGAGCGTGTAGCGATACACCACGTGGACAAAAGTATGTGGACACGAGCTGTGATATGTGAGGGATAATACCAGGCAGCAGCAAAGTGTTTCGTAGCCTCTGTGTCATCCATTTCATCAGTTGTCTGTGTACTTACGTAACAAAATGTTATCTTTTGTTTTTGTTTTAAACACCATAAAATATAGTCGCCCCCCCCATCCCCCCCCGGGGCCTCAGGATTTCTGCCGTTTGCGTTGCTAGGCAACAGCAGGCTAAACAGGAAGGAGGAGAGAGAAAGATGAATTCTACCAAACTGCTTTCGAATCTCGATCCTACTTTACCTATAAGATGTAGTTCTGCTTTCTGTTACACCGGACCTCCATATTCACACAAATACAAACCTTTACATTTGCATGATTCTCCATGAGAAGTTATTTATCTTGTGTTTGTAGTCGTTTGTCATGGTTACACGTATAACCCCAGCTCCAGGATATGTTAGCTAAGCCTCCCTGCAGCTGTCTTTAGCTACAGTTTAATACTGCAGAGTTAATTTAGGACAGCAAAAAAAAAACAAAAAACACCTGCGTCATAGACGTCCAGTTGCACTGTGCGCTTGGAAACCTGTAGGAATTTGCTCGTATTAAGGCACAAGGACATCGGTGAGGTCAGTCACTGATGTCGTGCGTCGCGGCCGGCGTACCGCTTCTCCCCAAAAAGTGGAAATCTTTTTTCTTGGAAGGAGCCCGTTGTGCTGGAGCACTGATTGCTCTGATGACACAGGAAAGAGCCCCCCCCCCCCAAAAAAAAAAAAAAAAAAAAAAAAACAAAAACAAAAAAAAACTGGAGGGAGCACTAAGGCAGCATTAAGGGCTCCCTGTGGAGTTTTCTTGTAAACATTCACTGTTTCTCACCAGTCTGTCACTGTGCGTGTCCTTCAGGCCTGACAAACACGTTGAGTGTGTTTTCCTTCATCGTACGACGCCGGCGCGCCTGATTTTTTGAAATATTTTGAATCCTGCATGTTTACCAACTTCCTACTCTTGAAGCCTGAAACAACTGCAAGATTTCCCTTCACTGAAGCAAAAGGGCCGAGCCCGAGCCGTGAAACAACCGGGCCATATAGGGTGTCATGCTCACATTAACAGAAGAGACGCATTTAGACGAGAGCAGGGATAAAATACTCGAACGAAAAAAGGCTTGATTGGACGAGAGTGTTGAGATAGAGGGAGTTAAAGCAGGAAGTAGGAGTTTGAGTCCTGTTCCACATATGGAGGGAATATAAAATAGGGTGAGAAAACAGAGAGGAAGAGAAGGAGGGGAGAAACTGAGAGCGAGAGAGATTGATTATGTTCTCCTAAGTGCTTTCGGCATTATTGGAACTGTACTGTCCTCCCAAACCAGGCAATTTGAATTAACATTGCCGGGAGAGTGATTGAGAGGGGGGAAGAGAAAAAAAAATGGGAGAAGCGGGACAAGGGGGAGATAGCAGGAAAGAGTGAGAGAAGGAGGAGGAACGAGGGCGGGAAGGCGAGGGGACGAGGGGACGAAGGGGGCGGGTTTGGCAATGGAGACGGAGAGGGAGAGTGAGGGTCTGGAGGGAGGATAGAGGAATGGATAGAATAACTGGGTTCAAAAGTAGGACAGAGTGAGAGATGGCAAGAGACAAAGGGAAAAAGCGTGAGAGAGAGAGAGAGAAAGAGAAAGAGCATTCAGGGTTGGGAAGACTCGCAAGACGAGCCAAATTGAAAAAATCAACACGCTAAACTCTACTTTATAAATTCCAGCTGAGTGCTGTGCATAATAATCCATTTGGAGGATAATAACTTTAGAAATTCGACTTTAAATATTCATTCTAAATGCTGAATCGTCAGAACGAAAATCCATTTGGGGAATAATAATAATCCAATCAGGAACAGGAGGAAAAGATAAAACAGGAGAGTGAGAGACGGAGGCGTAACTTGAAAGAGAATGGACAGATGGGTTTGGATAAAGTTCAGATGATAAGGGAACGGGTGTCGGGTGTATCGCCAGCGAAGCAGGGAAAGGACAGTTAAGGACATGCAAGTAAAAAGGTTGAGCGTGGGAAACGAGGAAGAGTGTGTGTGTGTGTGTGTGTGTGTGTGTGTGTGGGATAACAACATCCAAAGAAGATAGAGGCTGATAAAAATGGAGGGATGGGATGTGCGGGACAAGTGCAGATGGGAGGAAGGGAGATGGATGTGAAGCGACAAAGCTGGAGGAACAAAATGTGTGACGAGAGGAAAAAAAAAAGAGTCATGCAAACTTAAACAAGGTTTGAAGCATTTGTCTGTTGTCTCTCCTGCCTCCCCCCTCCTCCCCCCTCCCCAGTCCCTGTGGCGTCTGACTCTTCCTCTCCTCAGTTACTCCCTCCCCTCCCCTCCATCCCTCTCTCTCTCTCTCTCTCTTCACTCACCCATTCCTGCGTCTCTCTCTCTCTGTCTCTCTCTCCCCCACCCTCCCCTCTTAAAGCTGCTTCCTGATTGAAGAGGAGTGACCCCTGCCCTGTCGACTGCACAGGCCGGACAAATAAAGCAAACATTAAGTCGCGCTTTACGCTGCATGCAGAGCGCATTACTCTGAGGAGGACAGGGCAGCGGCCTGATGGAAATGAAATTCCAGTGATGGAGCACCTGCCTCTTTACTCTAATGAGAATCCTGGTCAGGTGATAATTTAATATCACTGAGAAGAAAGAGGCAGAGGTGGAGCCGGGATGCTTTGCATCAGGCCGGGGATTTTTCAGGCTATTTGGGATTATAGTTTTTCTGTCAGGTATGAGAATTCCCTTGATTAAATAATCCTCGTTTTCCTTACTCCACCTTTTTTTATGACCCTGGAGCGCAGAACATGACGGGTATCCCAGCAGAGAGGCAGCAAATAAAAGTACAAAAGTATTATCAGCTAAATGTGCTTTCAGTAAAAGGGTCCCTGTGACTGATGCATGTTATTATATGTTACATTATTAGATTGTTAATACTGCGTAAGCATCATTCCACTGTTGTAGCAGGTCAGGAGGATGTAGTTTTATTTACAGTTAGTGGTTCCCACCCTGAGGTCAGGCCCCGCCAAAGAGTCACGAGATGAATCATGGGAAAGGAAAGAAGAAAAAGTATTAAGAGTGAAATATTGGGTAACAACAGTTATTTAAATGAAACCATTTGAGAGGTTTAGAGGGGAAATGTCACCGTGGCGATTATTTTGTTGGTTTAAACTTTAATCATGCATATCATATATCATATTGACATATGGAAACTAACCAGTAAATGCAGCTGTCAGATAAATGTGGTGGAGTAAAAAAAAGGGACAATATTTCCCTCTGGGTTGAAGTGGAAGTAAAATAATGATACTCAAGTAAAATGTACTTGAATAAATGTACTTAGTTACTGTCCTCCACAACACGTAAAAAAAAAACCAAAAAACAATATTGAACTACTTTGTGTGTCCTGTGCTGCGTGTGTCCGTCACGTCCCAGCTGGTTTGGTTTCCGCTTTGTAAAAGCTGAAAATAGACTTGCGTTGTTTTTGGCGAGTGCACCTGCAGTTTAGACACAGATGTTTTTGGCCTGTTTGAAACTGTGAGTCGTCTCATTTCGCTTTGAAAACTCCTATATCAAAGTGCAGCTGACAACTGCTGCTAATTGGCATGGAACTGGATTGGATTGGACCCTAATGTTGTAGCATTGCTCTTAACTGGGATCATTGTAGTCTTATGTTTTTCATTTTTTGTTCTCCGGCCTGTTACATGTTTGTCTTTCTGTTTTAACTTTAATTTAGCTGCATTTTAATGAGGAAAACTAATTTTTGTCCATAACTCCTTCATAGTTATTAGATTTTGCATTAATAGCATACATTTATTATGTGAGGACAAGTGTTTGTGGCAGAATAATTTGCTAATTAATGCATTAATTAACTCACTTAATGACCCTATTAGCATACTCCAACTGGTTGTGTTTAATAAAACATGCTGGGACAGTAGTTGGTTCTAATTATGTCCTTAACAGAATGTATTCAGCGTATATGTGCATCTTCACGAGTCCATTACTGATGTTATGTGAACTCATTTAGTCGACTGACGCCCGGCTCACCTGCACAGTAAACACTGTTCCTCCATTCACCCTGCAGCCAGCGAGTGTGCGATACGTCACGGCTGCTTTCGGAGTTCATACCCTGAGAGTGCTCTCACAGGGGCGAGGCAACTCATCACGCAAACTCGCTTTAATGCAAAGCGCTGCGCCTGGCGGTGCAGTGCTGCACCTCCATTACCTGCTGTGGGATTTGTCTGGCGAATGCAGCCTGCCTGTCTGACTCGGTCTAATTCATGTTGAGCGTAGCCGCTGCTTTGGCTTTGCAGTTCACATGTGTCTTACCTGCATTTCAATTACACGTGTTATCTTGGTTGTTTCACGCTTAAGGTGAGAAACGAGGTGCAATGTGTCTCCGCAGTTTCAATCTCAGCGTACAGTATTTGTTTTACTGTATGTGCTCTGCTTTCTACGTGTGATAGATTTATTCTTTGTAGTGTAAGATTATAAAATAAACCCAGTGGCTACGTTGCTTGTGTGTGTGTGTGTGTGTGAGTGTGGTTGTGTGTGCTCATGCACCACAGTGATACCATGTTCTGGCAGATATTTTTAGCATCTTTTCAAAATTAATACATTTTAATTAAGAATTCAGATTCTTTGGATGGAGACAGAGACAGAGCAGAGATGTGATGGAGGCAGGAGAGCAAATATTAACAAGGTGAGAGGGAGACAACAATAAAGCCGTAGTATAGTATAGATGTAGATGGAAAAACAAGCACTTGAAATTCTATTTTTTGTGTCTTCCTCCCTGTTCACATGAAGCCTGGATGCTGCTGCAGTGTCAGTATGTCCGATAAATACCTGCCATTACAGACATGCACAGCAGTAAAGTATTTGCCATTGACGTGTGTGTGTGTGTGTGTGTGTGTGTGTGTGTGTGCGTGTCTGTGTGTGTGAGAGTCACCAGCACTTTCTCCAGATGCAGGATTCAACTTCTGTTCGGTGACACAGCAGCATGCAGGGAGGCGAGGAGAGAGCGGATGTGACTGCCAAAAGCTGGCTTTAGTGCCACAGCTGGTGTGTGTGTGTGTGTGCGTGTGTGCATGAATGTACACAGGTGCACATCATGCGCATGTACAAATGTGCATGTTTGTTGCAGCACAGGGGCTATGCATGTGCGTTCAATCATGGGTGCATGTGCACAGAGGCACAGCGAGGGGAAAGGAAGAATAGCTCGCACCTCCACTGTGTGTACTCTGTGGCTGCTGTTGCAACCAACTGTCAGGCGGAGAGGGGGGGGGGGAGCAGGCTGACTAGGTGTGAAATTATAACCAGTGCTTATGGATGTAGAAAACCATCCATCAGGGGGTGTTTGTGCATATGAAATCACATCTAAAGGGTTAATCAGCCAGTAAAGGGTTTATAGGCGCCTTCCGTTCGTCACAAACCCAGCTGTGAACCAGTGGCTGGAAAGAGGTGCTTGGATTGATTATTTTTAACAAGCATCATTCAGGATGATCAAACCCTCCTCATCAAAATGTTTGATTCGATGCCCAGAACCTTTTGGTTAATATTCTCCTCCCTGGTGCTTTATGTGTCACTGCAGGCCTGGCAAACGACTTTCCCAGTGTGTCTTCAGTACATGCAGCTTCCCCTTCGCAGATTTCCAACCGTTTTAAGAAATAAAATCAAGATATTTATTGGCTGTGAGCTCCGTGTTGCTTGATATTTACACCAAAGCGGAGCAGGAAGGCTCAAGTCAGGTTAGGCTGAGGATTTTTTTGACTTATTTTAATCAGGTAAACTCAGAAACACCAGGTTTACACTTCCAGGTTTTAGACGAGTCGAGGCTCACAGAGATCTATACATTCTTTCAAGGAAGATCAACAGCAAGCACATAAATTACATATTTCACATTTGAACCTCTTGAGGAAATCATTGTGAAATTGTGGTAAAATAAATTGGCGTTGAATGCGCTTGAGTAAAGTGCGGATGTATGTCGTAGGTGGTCAGGGTGGAACTAATTTAAACTGTTTCATACTCTGTTAGGTAGATTAATCTGTAGCAAGGCGTCGTGTTTTATAAACTGATTATAGATTTTGGATGAAGCCTTTTAATTGAAAAGTACCTGGTAAATTCATCAAATAAATGTAGCAGAGAAAAAAAAAATGACAGTGTGTCCCACTGAGATGTGGTGGAATGAAAATATAAAGAAGCATTAAATGGAAATACACAAGTGAAGTGCACAGTCTGAGCTTGTAGAAAAAATTTAAATTCTAGTTGTATTTATTAAACAAGAAAAAAGGCATTAATCTCCGGCCAGACTCCCCCCTCCCCTCCCCTCCCCTCCCTGCTTCTCACGTCTCACGTTTCTTTGCACCCTCAGTTCAAAGGTTCAAAGGTGAGCTTTACTGCTGTGACAGACGGGTGCTGTTCCGCTGTTGGACCAGCAGTGCGCCGCCACAGGGCAGGCGCTCTTTCCTTTCCAAACCTGTGTCCCGTCCCCACACATTCGTGTCGTAGAGGACGGCTGCAGGTCTGATGTGACTTGCTTTTAAGACAACACATGACAGCAGCGCTCTAAACCCTCTCTCTCTCCCTCCTCCCCGTGCCTGCTCCTTCTTTTCACTTAATCTGGTTCGCTGTAAATGCTGCGTCCACCCGTGTGAAATCTTTTAATCGATCGTGCCACTGATTGTGGGGCCGCTGTTGTAGGGCGACCGTGGTGAAAGAGAGAGAGAGAAGGAGAGAGAGAGAGAGAGTGGATTGGTGTGAGGTAAAGTGCACGTGAGCGCAAGAGTGTGCATGTCCAAAAGAGATGGTGAGAGGACGGGTAACACAGAAGGAGAGGAAGAGATGAAAGAGAGGGGGGGAGCATGTGCATGAGAGACAGGAAGAGAATAATGGATGGGTGGCGAGTGTGTGTGTGTGTGTGTGTGTGTGCGTGTGTGTGTGTGTGTGTGTGTGTGTACTGGAGTGGGAGGGTGAATGAAATATTCCTAATTGCCATGCTGGAGATTGCTGGTTGCTGGTTTAACGGCTTGATGACTCTAATGGGCCATTGTGTGCCATTTAGATATTGTTGTGGTTAAAAAGCTTTGGCAGCCACAGAGGACGCCTGTCACGGCAACACGCAGAGGGGAGAAGGAAGACGGGCCACACGTGTGTCTCTGTGTTCGGTTTAAGTGTGTGGAAGAGAGAGAGAGAGAGAGAGATGGCGAGATGAGTGGTTAATGTGAGAGGAAGAAAGTAGAGTTATTTCTTTTCTTTTTTTTTTTTAAAGAGGGGAGAGTGAGAGTGGAGAGGGGCGCAGAGAGAGAGAGAGAGAGCGTTGAAACGATTTAGTCGAAACGTTTCCTGATATCTGGAGCAAATGGATCACATCATCAATCTTAAAAAAATCTGGAAATAAATTAGTTAAATTTGAAATAAATGAAGAAAAGAGTCTAGCATCACCTTTCACATCCTTGAAGATGTCACATGGCACGAGTGCACACACACACACACACACACACACACACACACACACACACACACACACTGTGACTCCATATGTTGTCATGTATGAAAAGACCTAAAAATGAAAAACACTTGAAGCGAATTGTTTAAACAGCATTTGTGTACGGACTGATTCACTGTGTGATCGCTGTTACCATGGTCACACAAGCAGTTTCCACTGTATTTACTCAGGGAAAAAAAAACTGACATCAATGACATTGATGTAGAGGCAGCAACATACTGTATGTCAGAGCACGTCACAGCCTCAGGGAAACCAGCAGAGCAACACATGAGCTCCTTCAAAATATAAATCCTACTTTGATTTTTATTGATTTATTTTCTTCTATATATTTTTTTTTTTTTGTTGCATTGATTAGTTTTTCTTTTTTTTTCTAGCCGCTCACTGTGGCTGCTCCTTTTTCTTGCAAAAAATTAGAAATGATCGGCTGACACAGATGTGAAAAGATAGAGTGGCTTTTATTGTGATTCCTTCACAATAAAACAGTGGGACTAGGAACGATATAGTCAGAAGTATTCATAAATCCATCTGCCCTACAGCCGAACACATCTCTCTCACATCTCTGCTACATGCAACTCTGGCTCTCTGCCCTCTCGTCCTTTTCTTTTTTTTTCTTTTTTAAAGCTTCACTGGCTCTACTTTCTTTTAATGAGGGCGCACACATGCACATAGGTAGCCACAAGTACACACCAAGAAGAGGAGGGCTTTAAAGTGCTCGTGCGCGGCTTGATGAAGCAGAAACGAGGTTAGTCAGTCAGAGAGGGAAGACTGGAACGAGTGAGAGTGAGGAAGGAGGAGAGGAGCATAAAGATTGGCTTATTGTCTTAGCCCGTCTTTTAACATGTTCTGTTGTGGAGACAACCCCCCGCCGCTGTCACGCCAATAAAGCAGATTTGAATTTGAATTTTCACGGCAGTTAATGGAGGGAGTCCTCTGTGGGGGGGCCTTACTACTAGTGAGGGATGGGGAAGCAGAGACAGGAAGAGGGTGGTCTGAGTGAATCGGGGGCGAGAGAAGTACGAACGCGTAAACCTCTCTCGGTTTTCTTTTTTATCACGTGGCTCCTCGTAATTTCCTCCTCTCATCATTCCACTGATACGGAACATTTGTTACATCTGTCATCGAGCCGCCGCCACTGCCGCCGCCACTGCCGCCGCCTTGACCTCTGCACCCCTGCTCCTTGAGGTGCCGGAGACGGAGGACCTGAGGCTCACTCTGCAGTTGTACTCGTTAAGTCACTGTGGATGAGCGCGCCAGCTAAATGCCTGAAATGTTCATGTAAAATGTAGAGGATGAGGGAAGAGAGCAGCAGGGAGATAAAAAAGACGAGGGAGATGGAGGGAGTAGTCTTTGGTTTTGGGAGGGACGGGTTTGGAGAGGACGAGGAGGAGGAGGAGGAGGAGGAGGAGGAGGGAGAACGGAGATAGAGAGGGTGGTCTCAGCACTGACAGTGACTGAGAGTGAGTCTTTATCGTGTTGCCAGGAAAAGAACATAGACGCAGATATCAACTGTACTCTCACTCTCTTTCCCTTTGCTCTCTGTTCACCTCTCACTCTCCTCCCCCTCCCCCTCCTCCTCCTCCTCCTCCTCCTCCTCACCCCTTGCTCTTTCTCCTCCCTCTGAAGATCAGGTGGTTGCATGTTTCCCTCCCTTCTCCAGGCTGAAGACAGTCGTAAGGGTAAATGTTGACCTTTGCCCTTGTTTCATTGCTGCAGCACACACCGATGTCTCGTGGAGAAAGGGTTAAATTGGGGGTGAGGTGAAGAGACCCTTATAGTGGATTCGTGTGTGTGTGTGTGTGTGTGAGAGAGAGAGAGAGAGAGAGAGAGAGAATTCAGTTTCGTAGTGTGAAGTGGTGAGAAACAGCCCCAGCATGATGATGGCTCTGGGCCTACAGCTGACAGCGCAGCCCAGGTGCACCCTGGGATGCATGATAGATGGAGAGAGGGAGGAAGGAGGGAAGAGAGCAACAGAGGAAGACAGAGGAGAGGAACGTAGCAGGGGGAGGCTAAGACGAGAGGGGAGGGAAAAGTTATCCAGGCTGTCAAAGAATGAAGAGGAGGGAGGAGGGAAGACGGCGAGAAGGAGGGTGGAAGGGAGCGAAGGAGGGAGAGAGCGGGGGACGATAGGGGGAGAGAGTGGAGAGTTGAGGGGCAAGCCAGAGCAGGAGATTGAAATCAGTAGATGTGACAGGAGAGGCAGAGATAGCAGAGGACAGACGGAGAGAGTGGACGGGGAATAAATGGATAAATAACATCCTTCATCTGGACCGTACTGTCCCCATCTCCCTCCCTCCCTCCTCTCTCTGTCTCACTTCCCTCCCGCTCAACCCGCCGTCACCTTCTCCCACCTCCTCTCTGCTTGTACCAAGGGACAGGAAGAAAGATGTCTGTACAGAAGCATGTTCACCTCCCTGACTCCCTAAACCACTTTACAGCCGCCTTGGGACTCTCCGTGGTCCTCCCGCACCTCGGCGTCTGCACCGTCCCCACTTCCTCTCCTCCCGCTCCTGGGACTCATTCAGGAACATTTCAAAACTCAGTTCATCAGAGTTCTTAAAGCTCCAAAGATCCAAAATCAAACATTATAATATTATGAATGACAGTCTGTCTAATTAGGAGGCTTTAGTTTGACGAGATAGCTTTGATAGATTCTTATGGCCGTGCATGAATCGGTTGCGTTCAGAAGTCATTTTCATCTTTACACCGGATGTTTGATAGTTCGCCGCTTCCTTCGACATGAGTGTGACTCCGTTCTACGTCTGTTGCTTCATCTTATCATCTAAAACAGGTGGTTTTAATGTTCGATGAAGGTTTGAGAGAAAGTCCCATCCGACTGAATTCTCTTTTGGTTGGTCGTCGGCTAAAACCGAGCTTGTGAGTTGTAACCTGCATGGGCCTGTCTACTTCCTGGCTGTGTGAGGTTGGCAAATTTGTGCAAACCGCCTTTTTCGCTGTTCCTCATTTGGTTTGTCGTGTTTTTATGCAACTACGCAACTGCTTCCTGTTTTACACCGGCACGTGCATGTCCAGTGCACGTGAACGGTCAGGTGACATGTGTTTTCAGGTGTTAGTGTGGATGGAGATTCTTTTCATTTCAAAATGATGTTTTAAAATGAAAGTGTAATAGTGTGGACATGTCTCCGCTGAGTTTTCTATGTCTGGGGACGTCTCAGCCGGTCTATGTCACAGCTCATCCGCAATATGCTACTAACTTCTGTTGTACAGAGATAAACACTCACTCTCCACCTCATTATTTATCACATGCTGTATCTCTCCAAGCTATACATCTTCAGAGACAAATACACAGATATAAAAGCTTGACTATGTTCATATATTTTGTAGACTCACCCTTCCCTCAAGCCACCCTATTTAGTCTCCTTAGCCTAACTCTATGAGACTCACACACGCACACACACACATTAACACATGCACACACACACAGAAAGAACTATAACCACTCTACAAGGACCAGCGGACAAACAAGAGCAGCAGCAGGAAAAGCATCAGACTGCAGAGGCCCCTCAGTGGGTCGTCTGCTAAACTTAGAGCAGAAATGGGCCACAGAGAAACGATCTGTGCTTTGGTGTGTCTGCGCCTGTGTGTGTGTGTGTGTGTGTGTGTGTGTGTGTTAAGTGGTATTAACTTCCATTCAGACACTGTCTGATTGTGTCAAGATGTGAAACAAAACACCCTCTCCCGCATCGTGTCTCTCGCCCAGTTTAATTTGTTCCCCTCCGGTTTCTTTTCTGTCGTTTCGTTTTCCGTCTCTTCATCCTGTAAATCCGTGGAAGGGCACGGCGGCCGTGACGGTGTCGTCATATTGCGAAATTCAAAATCGTGTCGAGTCAAAATTAGTCAAATATTTTAATGAAGACCTGTGCTTTTTTTTTAATTAGGGTTCAAAAAGTACTTAAAATAAGGTCACTGTTAATTAGATGATGGTCTGACAAATGTGCCGGCTAATTAAGCTTGTATGTGTTTGATTAAAGATAAGTAGGCTTCCATGATAAGAAATGTGATGATGAGGCACGAGAAAGGCGACGTGGAGGGAAAAAGAGAGATGGGGAGCGAGGGGAGGTTTAATTGAGGTAGAGATAAGTGTGTGTGTGTGTGTGTGTGTGTGTGAAGTGAGAGAGTGCGAATAAGGGACAGAGAGGAATGAAGGGGGGGGGAGCAGGGAGGACGGCTCATCATCAATACGTAATTTCAGTGCACGTGGTGATGGCGGCTTGTGCTCACCGGCTTTATCAGAAAAGAACACACTTCAGCACTTGTGTGTGTATCCCTGCATCCATGTCTAGTGTGTGTGTGTGTGTGTGTGTGTGTGTGTGTGTGTGTGTGTGTGTGTGTGTGTGAAAATGCCTGTGGCTGTGGTGAGTTTATATCTCCTGCCCACAGTCTTTTAAATTCACTATATTCAAGCGAAGGCCAGCTGCCCCCCCCCCCTTTCCTCCCCGCCTCACCTCCCACTCCTGCTCTCTCTTTTTCATCCCTCCATCCATCCTCTTTCCCTCTGTCTCGCTCTCCCACTCGCTCTCTCTCGCTGGCTGGCCTCTCTTTCCATCAGCCAGTGCAGCAGCAGTCAATAGCAGCACCCCCACCCCCACCCTCACCTCCCACCCTCACCCCCCCACCCTCCACCCCACCCCCTGCTCAAGTTCAAAGGAGCCTTTATAGGCAGGATAGAAATATGCATTGCCAAAAACCTCCCAGCAACAGACACCATCATCTCTCTCTGGCTCGCTCTACCTTTCTATCTTCGTCTTTGTCTTTCTTCCACTCACATTCTTCCTCTCTGTCTTTTACTCATCGCTGCTTCCTCGCAAAGAAATAAAAAAAACCATACCAACATGGTATACACTTAATGTTTGTTAAAATGCCTTGAAATCAATATTATTGCTGAGGGAATGGCAGCCTAGTGCTTTTACACAGGCTAATTAGGATGTAAGCCCTTTTTTTTCCCACATTCTCACATACTATCTGTTGTACTTCTTGTGTTTTATATGACTGTGTGAGGACAGGTAAACCATGCATTTATTATAAAATAACACATATATCAAGTTGTTTTTTTCCTTTCCCAAAGACATATAAACTAACACCAAAAATAATTCACTCATGCTTCAAAGACTAATTTCTAGAAAATACTGAAAGTCCTGTTTTCACCTCCTGCACCCACAATAAAACAATCTGTGTCCAACCGTGTGATATGATTTCCATTTCATAAACAATTTAATAATCTGTGAATCAAATTCCAAAATATCATTTATTTAATAGGAATGATTTTTCTTTACCTACAGTATTTCTTGGTGTGGTGATGATGACGTATGTAATTAGAGCGGATACTGAGGATGCTTGGATCCATTCACATGCACCATTGTGCAACACAGGACTCGGACTCTTGGTTTCTTTAGAACCAAGTGCACCTGTGAGAATGTGTTTGTGCATCTAGAAAACCCATTAAATTTCAAGGGTTAACATATTTAAACCAGAAAACTTATTCCCATTATTGTCTCCATTAAACCAGGAGAGGCAAAAAGTAGTAAACAATGAAAATCTTTACAAATCACTACAAACTCATCAATAAATATTCATATCAGAGCGCTCCATTACATCAGTAACAAACATCTAACTGAGGACTCAAGTTAACTTTCATAATAATGATAATATGTGTATTTTATTGGGTTGGAAAAATGTGCTGTTTGAATTTACCACTGAGCTGCAGCCCAGCACTGCACCAGCTGACACGAACAATACGTACAGTGTGTTATCTTAAAGTAACAGCACGTGCACAGCCAATCCCGGTCACGTATTCTGTGTTATTTGATATAAGTGACTGAGCTTTTAAACATTTTTCAGCAGCGTATGTCTGTCATGGTGAAAACACACACTTCTGCAGCTAAAAAGCACGGCCCAGTGTACTGATATATATCGTTTTATGGTGATGTTGTCGTGACTTGTTGTCGTGGTTACGTCTGAACTCAGTTTGAACAGAACGCAGCGAATAGAAGTGCAAATGTGTTTGTGTTACTTCAGTATCTCCATGTTCTGGTTTACTGTTTGAGTTTGATGTGTGTGTGTGTGTGTGTGTGTGTGTGTGTGTGTGTCTAAAGCAACACCCCAGTATAAGTGTGTGATTGCGGTGTTGATTTGTCATTTGGTGTTTTGTATTGTGAGTGTGTGAGTGTTCTTGTTGAGGATGGGTTTTCAATGCTGCTACGTGTGTGTGTGTGTGTGTGTGTGTGTGTGTGTGTGTGTGCATATTCCAGAACAAGATTGGAAGTGGGTCTATTTCTTTTGCAGTCACTGATGTGCCCCTGTCTGTGTAATTGAAATACCTGAGTTATTGACTCTCTCTCCCCTCCAAGTCAAATAACTGCTCCAAGAGTGTGTGAGTGCACTCATTTGGAGGCTCTGGGGCAGAACAGGCAACTCTGGCAGACCAAGGCCTGCCAACCATGAACTACACACACACACACACACACACACACACTGTATATATGTAACAGAGAGCCTTATTGAGGCCAATTCTACACAAATACGCACCTCCAGACACACACAGATACAATTAGAGGCACAAACTCACACATATTCATTGATACACACATAAACTGACACATACATACCTGATACGTCTCTATCAGACACTAACACACACACACACACACACACACAAACACACACACACACAGACAGACACACGCTTCACGTAGAGGAGGGCACACGCGTGTCCCTGTCTCTCGCTTCCTCTCTCTGACAGCAGCAGTCCTCTGTGGTTGAACAACTCAGGCTTAGCCTCCTCCTGCCTAAATGGCTGGCTGGCTGACTGCCTGACACACACACACACACACACACACACACACACACACTTCGGTTCTGCCTGCTCCTTCACTGACTCCTGGCTTCCTGCCCCTTCACTGCTCACTCGCTCCATACAGGATCACAGCCGTCTGCCAGCCTGCCCTCTTCCTCTCCATTCATCCCATTGTCACCACATTGTCCTCTGCCTCTGTCCCTCCGGAGGCTTCAAATCTCGGCTACATCCTCGCTGCTGTTTGTACATCTCTATCCTTTATTCTCGCTTGCTTAATTCCTTTCTCTCCCTTTAGTTTCCCTCTGTTTCTCTCTTTTCTCTTATCTGCTCTCTCTTCCACTCTTTTATCTGCTCTTTTTCTACATCTCGCCATCTCTCTCTCTCTCTCTCTCCCCCCACTGGTCTCCACCATCCGCTCATCCCGCTGTATTGTGTGTTGTAGTGTATTGTTGTCTCTGTACAGTAGCCAGCGCTGACGTCAGCCGTGGATCCACAGAGACGACAGTGACCGGCTCCCGAGCATATTCAAAGCCTTGCTGGCCCGGCTTCCTGCATCTGGCTGACTGACTCGCTGGCCCCGCTGCCCCCTCTGGGAATTTTAATACTCACTAATCGATCACCTTGTGCCAACAGAGGTGGTAATGTAGCCAGACCCTAATTATTGTTGCTGTAAATGAAGAGAGGTGTTTTGCAGCACTTCATTTTACTCAAGCTGTCTTATCATTCAACCCACTCCCACCAGCTATTTTTTTTTTTTTTACTCCCATATCCCTCACCCTCCCTCCCTCTTGTCCTGCTCCTGCGTCCGTCTTGCAACTTCTTTTAGCATGTATTTCTCTCAAAGGCTAATGAAAATTCTGCAGACCTCTGGCACTCTGAATGAGTGCGTTGGACAGTACATTAATACTGCTCTTAAGAAGAAGAGAGGGAGATAGAGAGAGAAAGCCAGAGGAAATTGGGGGAGGGGGGTCTGTCTCGAGGATAAAGGGGGGAATGGGAGTGTGCGAGTCTGGAAATTCAATTATAACTGTGCCCTGGCAGTAATTCCACTGGTATAAATGGGACGACAGAGCGGGAGAAGAGATGGATAGAGATGGATGAAGGATGAGAGAGGAAGAGGCAGAGAAGAGATAGAAAGCTGAGGAACAAATGGTTTCAAGTCAGCTGAGAAACACGAATACAACATCAGTGCGTGCATCATTATTTCATGGTTGTTGTTGTTTTTTTTTTTTTTTTTTTGAAACACAGCTCCTGCATTGAATTCAGCATGAGGTGCACACACTGCACGTTTTTATATTCCGCGTAAAACACGGGATAATGACACGTTTCCAACCTCAAGGATGCGGCACATTACACTCATTATTTGCGAGAGCGTTTCGGCAAGTGTTTCACATGCGCGTTGTGCCTCTTGGCGTGCCACCTCGACGGTATAGCCCTGATCTCATTAATGCAGAAACAAGGTAACGGATCAACCCGTGTGCATCCCCTGGGAGGGGCAGGTTAGCCTTTGATGTTGAGTGAAGCACTGAGAGAGCCCTAAGAAGCCAGAGAGATTTCAACACCCTGCCTGCCTGCCTGCCAGGCCTGGCTGTCAGCTACAACTGATTTTACTCACATACAATCCACAATCCAACACAAGAAAAAAAATGAGGCTCATTCATATAAATCAGGAGCAAGAATATCCAAGAACATAAATATGCTACTGTACATTGTGTCTCATAGAGTGACTCACACACACGGACAATAACGAGCACATGTCGCAGAACTGCAGAGTCTCGTCTAGACTTGCATTTCTCACCTCCTCCTCTTCTTCTGTCCGGCTCAATATTCCTTTTCAACACTGGTGGCGAGTGGCCGGCTTGGATATCAGCGTGTGAGCGATGTTTATTGGAGTGTCTGTCCCTGACTGTACCGCTCTTTGGTTTACTGTACGTTCTGTATCTCCCATATTTAGATTGAGCCCTGCCAAGGGAAGGGACTTAGTGAATGTTTTACGTGCAGTGTGCTCAGGGTGGGTGTGAGCCGCTCCTAGCACATCTTAATATCTAGCGCCTTGCAGGTTACATTGAAATCACATTTGTTCTAACGCGGCTGTAATAAAACAAACTGACGATGAAAATGATCGATGAGATTGAGGACAGCAGCTTTTCGAGTGTCCAGATTTTGCTCCAGACACCCACGTGTACAAACTCATTAAAGGAGTCATAAAGGCAACTAATGAAACTCCTGACCAGTATCATTACAAGCCCACTGGTGTCCCCTCGCCTTTCTCCTCTGTGAGCGAGAGAATAAAAGCAGCTAAATTAATGTTCCCACCAATAATGTTACAAAACCACCGCTGTCCTTTAAGTAGTAGCTGTTCTCCTCTGTGTGTGAAGCCAACTAAATTAAAGTCCAGGCCATTTACACTCTGCACCTATGTCCCTCTGTGTGTGTGTGTGTGTGTGTGTGTGTGTGTGTGTGCGTGTGCGTGTGTCATTTCCAGGATGACAACTCCATGTTCTTTCAGTTCGGCCCCTCCATCGAGCAGCAGGCTTCGGTCATGCTGAACATCATGGAGGAATACGACTGGTACATCTTCTCCATCGTCACCACCTACTACCCGGGTTACCAGGACTTTGTCACCAAGGTAACCGTGCTCAGCTGAGACGACATGCGAGGGAAGATGGCGCAGACCACAATATGAATAACCTTCAATCTCTTTGTGTCACAATAGAAATATTTCAGCCCTAAAAATGAACATGATTTTTTTTTTAACATATGATGCTAATTAGAAACAAGCTTGGGGTCGGTGTGGACCCAACCACCGGACCTCTGCACCCTCTAATAATCCCAGTGATGCTTAATTCAGCAGCTCTTACATTAATGCAAAAGTTACTATGGAACAAGTGTCAGATTAAATTGATGAAAAGTACAAGTCTCAAAAGAAATTGTAGGAGAATCCATGACACAACCTTCAATTTTCTTCTGTCCCATTCAGGTCCGTAGCACCATCGAGAACAGCTTTGTGGGCTGGGAACTGGAAGAAGTTTTACTACTTGACATGTCCGTTGATGACGGAGATTCGAAGATCCAGAACCAGCTGAAGAAGCTCCAGAGTCCTGTCATCCTTCTCTACTGCACAAAAGAGGAGGCCAACACCATCTTCGAGGTGGCCCACTCTGTTGGGATCACTGGCTACGGCTACACGTGGATAGTGCCCTCGCTGGTAGCTGGAGACACCGATGTCGTGCCCGCGGAGTTCCCCACAGGTAGGAGGTCATGTTCGTGTTTGGAAAACTAAAATTGCGCTTCATTTTTATGTGGAATAACCTCAATGTGGAAAGATGTTTGCTTGCCTTGAGCTCAAATCCTAAGCCCTTTGTAAGTACAGCAATCACATTACATGCAGCGTTTGGTTCATGTTTATCCAAAGTGCATTAAAAGCGTCATGAATGCGCGCATTTTCTACATAGGTGCCGTCAGTCTGAGTCGAATCCCTAACCTTTGTCTCCCCAGCGCTTTACTAGGAGATAATATTAAATGCTGAAAAGTAGTGCAGCAGTAGCAGAAGTCATACAGTCAGCAAAATGATTCTTTCTAATGTTAGACAATTTTACATTAGCTAGTTAACATTAGCCTAACATTGGCTAACATTACCCATCATAAGCTACGAGTCACACCAGACCAAGTGAGGCTGTGGCAGCAAACCCTCCTGACGAGGGTTAAGAATGTGGCTTTTCTTCTTTCAAGCATTTCATTGTCTCACTTTATGAAAGCAAAAACCCTGAGTGTTATGGTCTTATTTCATAATCTTCTTTCATCATCAGCTAAGGACGACTGTGAGATGCAATTAAAAAGTTCTGCAAAAAGCTTCTAACTGGAACTTATTCTGTCAAATGACTCTGCCACGAGCTTAAAAGCTAACAAACATTTTTATTCCATCACTGAGGCTGGAAGTTGTGGTTGAAATGCTAGAAAACACTTGGCTCAGGAGCAGCAGTGTCTTGTTGTTGCTGTTGTTGTTGTTGTTGTTGTTGTTGTTGTTGTTGTGGTGCTCTTGCCTTGATCATGTGGTGATAGCAGCCTGCTGTACACTACAATAGCTTTACGACATACTCTCCATAAAAATGATGCAATGCTGAACTGTGAATGTATGGCTGTTAATACAGACCAAGGCTAAAATGCTAAAACGCTAAGATGCTAAGCAAAGACAAAGGCTTGTACCTTCAGTGAAGATGTGTCTGTGTCCGTTTGCAGTATTCGTCGTCTCACGCTCGGCTAACCTGCCGCCGCAGAAGGAACCCCGAGCCTTTCAGATGTTATTTTGATTTGTATTTTTCCTGCGAGACAAAAAAAACAAAACCAAAAACAAACTGACCTTTCCTAATAAGAAGTGAGGGCGCATTCCCCTCCCACCCTCCCCACCCACCCCCCCACAACACCACTGGAGGTCATTCTAACCTTTGAAGGTCAAACGTGGAACCAAAGTGACATCTAAGTTGGGGTACATAAACCACTCAACCTGCTCACGCAAATCTGTCAGGCACAGCTGTCAGACTGCCTCATGTAACACGACTTCCAGCACCTGGGGGTGGACGGACACTTTTAGAAAGGCCAGCTCACAGTGGGAATCAAACCTTTAACTGCCGCTGATGTGGCCACCGTGAGAACTAATGGAACCTTCTCCGACTTCGTTCTGTTTTACTCTCTGTAGGAGAATAAACCGTGGAGCGGGTAGTATATTTACCCCGGACACATGAGCTTGATAATTTGTCGGTGTTTGGCTTGTTGATTTACAGCGAAGGCGAGATATTACACCGCTGCCTGTCCTCAGCAGTTTCTGGGAAACGGTCGCCCGGCCGAACCTGAGATCGTTGTGCTGTTCAAGCACCGTAACTCAAACTTTTTTTTTTTTTTACCTCTGCTCCCTTATTGGCATCCATGGATGATTTACTCTAAATTGGAGTTAGGTGTGCTCCTATGAGTGAGTGTGTGTGTGTGTGTGTGTGTGCCTACGGGTGTGTTTTTTGTATGCCTTTGTGTGTAATGTCGATGTGCGTTTGTGTGTGAAATGTGCGAGTGGGTCACGGTTTAATTTGCATGAGAAAATAATGGTTGAGTGTAATCAAATGGGTTGTGTGTTTGTGCTTTTGTGTGTACCTCATACGGTGGGAGGCGAGTGTTTACATGTAGGACAGACTGAACAAAACTCTTTGTGAGTGTGTGTGTGTGTGTGTGTGTGCGTGTGTTTTTCTTCAGTTTGCCCGTTTCCAAATTAGGGTTCCACTCTATAAAGTTTGATATATCACCATATCAGTTATGTAAATCACACACAACAACTCCCCTCTTGATTTATGTTGCCACGGAGATAATCGTGACTAGCTCGTGTACTGCCTGAATGATTACAGAGTGGAGCTGCTGGAGTGGCTGCGTTGATGGACACACACGAACCTCTTTGAGTTAGCATTGAATTATCATGGGATTAATCGTACGGGACATAATGACAGATAGTAGGTTAAATGTCAGCCACTCATTTAATGCGTGATGAATAGGATGCAGGATTTGCAAATATACATGACACTCATGGTAGTCCTTATAGTCTGACTTAAACAACAAAATGGTGGAGATTTAATACAGCAGATGATTTATATTTTGTGTCAGTTTAAATGATGACACAGTTTGGTACCTGATGTACTTATTGACATATATTTACTGTAATTTACTGCACTGGCGGGAAACATCGAAATCATATTATAGTTTGGATGTTGAAATGTGCATACAGCCTAAGTCAGTATGCAGATGGCTGAGCTTCTGCTCACAGCACTGCTGCTGCTGCAGGATCTGTGCTTGTCAATGCTGCCCTCTGCCAAAGAGACGAACATGACGGAAGGATTTTACTTCACGGCTTCAGCAGCGACAGTCTGTAAAAACCTGCACTGAGAGCAGCCTCACAAAGCATCTGAAAGACGTTCATTATTGCCTTTTGAAATTGTGTTTTAGTCGTGCTGTTGCGGAAGCATTAATATCCTGACAATAGCAACGAGTGCATTTGTTTTGCCACACAATAGATTTTAAAAGAACACTGGCCCGAATTAACCAGAATTAAGATTGTACGCTGCAAGAGAAATACACCAGCAAGATATTTGTAGACATCAGTCATTCAGCTGCAGAACTCAGTCATTCAACCGAGCCTTATCTCTGCGTTTCAACCTCAACATCAGAAAAGCCACATGAAGCCTGTAGCTGCAGTCAGCTGCACCAACTTCTGAACCTCCGCGGAGCCCGACGACACCGTGGCACAGCATGTGACTGATGCTGTGGTGGTGTGTGCTCTGGGTGAATGCAGCGGTTCAGGGTTCAGCAGAAGGTGCACGCTGGCTGTGGGGCTAATTTGCTTACTAGGCACACTTAATAATTTGCACCATGTGTGATGAAGAGCCTCCAATTCTCCTGGGTAATTCCACTGATGCCTTCCTTAAGTGGCGCTCTGGGGAACCATTTCTCCTCCCACCCTCCTTCTTCCTTCCCTTTCCTCCTTATTTCATACTGTTGTTCACCATGTTTTCTGTCTCACTAAATCTCAGCGTCCTCTGACTCCCGTCCAACTGTTTGCTCCCTTCAATTTTTTCTTTTTTCCTTCCATATCCTTGTGTCTGTCAGTTTCTCTCCCTGCTCATTCTGTCCCTCTTTTTCCTCCTCCTCCCCTTTCAGTCCTCTCTCTCTCTCTCTCTCTCTCTCTCTCTC
The DNA here is from genome assembly GCF_002260705.1 of Seriola dumerili. Lineage (NCBI taxonomy): Eukaryota > Metazoa > Chordata > Actinopteri > Carangiformes > Carangidae > Seriola > Seriola dumerili. The sequence goes on from NW_019174368.1 coordinate 2,322,794, forward strand.
TCTCTCCCTCTCTTTTACTAACAGCCTTTCTGTCTCTATTCTTCCTGATCTGAGTTACTCACTCCTGCTGCACAGACCGTGCTAACGTAACCACCCAATCTGACATCACTGACAATAATAAGCTGTTTCCAAAAATACCCGGTGATACGGTAGTTCCGCTATTACGATCTCCAATCAGTCAGCCTGCGTGTGGAAACGGTGTTTGAGTTTTTTTGTTTTCGTGTGTGCGTATCTGTGACAGCGACACAGCCTTTGCCTTTAAACAGAGACCACAGCCAGAAAGAAAACAACCTTTACAGCTGCTCAGCTATAACATCGCCAGTTGACATGTCTGTGTTATGACATTTAAACATGTCCTGAGAGATGTATGAATATTAACATCAACATGTAGAAAAGAATACACCACAACGAACATGGGCATCCGCAGCGCATACATGCTGCCAACACACACACACACACACACGTCTTACCCTTCCCCTAAAATAATAAAAGTGATATGTGTAAAAAGGAATGAGCGATGGGAGTGAGTGAGTGAGTGAGTGAGTGAGTGAGTGTTGAGAAAGTGTCAACAGTGTGTGACATTAGATGTGGTCCTGGTGGGCCGGAGCTGTCAGCGCTGAGGCCCCGCGAGGAAGGCAGGTTGCCAGGCCGCCTGTCTATTTCTGCCCACTGACATGGTAGTGGAGTGGCTGACATGTGGTCATACGCTGTCAGATAGATGCAGAACAACTGATGGACAGAGAGAGAGGGACGGATTAAAAGGCAGACAGAGAGACAGATAGCCTGATAAATTGACTTGAACGCAGGGCGTGCTTCACTGAGAGCCGTGTGACCTGAAAGAAAGACCAGTTATTGGCCGTTTTCAAAAGTCAGAAGGGCAGCTGAAGCTGTGTTTTAGATAAGACCGGGTTGATCGAGGTTTCTGTGTTAAATTGACGATGGGACTTGGATTTTACACAAAAGGAAACAAAAGCTGGCTTCTCCTTTCCGTGGACTGTCGCTAGCAGATTTGATCAGCTTTATCGAGCCAGCTCTGTCAGTCGGTTGAAAAATCAGTCTCCAGCTGACAATTTAATATTTTCAGACGATTTATTTTAAACTGAGAAACCAGTAAAAGAGTTTTAAATATGTGCATAATGGCTACCTTCATTTAATAATGCTAAAAGACTGAGGCTAAAGCTTCATGTGCCATGCAAAGAGTCGGCATCCTCACCAGCTGATGATCCGTTTAGAAGCCATGTAAATAAAGAAGCAGCTTTGTTAGTGTGTTGTAGGATAAAGTTAGAGAATAACATGTTTATTTGCTTGAACATAACTGCTGAAGTGTCTGGAGAAAAATAAATGAGCAACACTCCTTTCTTTCTTAAGAGCTCACATGAACCTTGAGGAAGGTAATGAGCGTCTAGATGCTCGACGGGACGTGCTCGTCTCCCAAGTGCAGGTTTGTGATTATTTGGGTGGTCGAGACCCGCTATACGTAGTTAGACGCAGTCCAATAAGGACCTATCTCTCAAACCAAAGGTGCACAAATGATTCTCCTAAATAATGAAAGAAATAGAATAATAGAAAATAGAAATAAATGAAAGAAGATCTGAAATGGATCCACAAAAATTCCCTTTGTGAGCCGAAGCCCCGTAACAATCTCACCTGTTAGTGCTAACCTGATAAAATCCTGACAGTGGTGGACGGGAGAACTAAATGACTAGTCATTAAAAAGAGATTGAACACACTGGGCTCAGTGCTGGACAGCGTGCACTGTGTCATCAATTAACGGTGACTGTTTGTCACGAGTTAATCATGTTATCAATAACGGCAGTTTAATATCAGTGAAACTCATTATCAAAATGTCAGCTCTGTTTGAGCAGATGCATAATTGGTCTAATTTTCATTGTAAATCAACTATACTCAGTGTTTCCATGTGTTTTTAAAAGAATAAAAAAAACACATTGATAAAATAAGTTATGTCTCCAGGGTCCACACTGATAAATTAGTGTCATTAATGTTTGTGTGAATCTGAGCAGACCAAACTGTGAAGGTCGAGTGCCGCCGTCCCCAGCTTTGGAAATACTTGAAATATCCTCGATCTACTCGCTTCTCGCTCCACGACGGTCGTCAGCAGAAAGGGGCAGAAGTGCGGAGGGAAGACGGGCATCCTGGCAAACAGTTGAAGTTGGAAGGTTAAAGAGATGGGCATGGAGACACACACACACACACACACACACAAATGAATGTTCACAAACAGACAGACTGTCAAAAGAGAACAGGACACAGGCAGACAGAAGGACAGATAAACAGACATACAGACAGTGCAAAGGCCAACAAACAGAGACAGACAGGGCTTTAGACAGACAGATGGACAAACACAGCGAGGTGATAGACGCTTAGTCAAGCAGGGTGGGAGTGCTTTTCATCTGCTCTCTGAGTCATCACGTAGTGAGTGCTCTGTCTCTCTCTGTCTCTCTCTCTCTTGGAGTGTGTTCAAAACATGTTCACGCTGTATACCCTCACAGAATTATCCCTATCTCTTCCTGCTTCACTTTTCTCCATCTGTCTCCTTTGTCTCTCTGTCGCTTCACTCTTCCCCGCATAATCACATTCACCTCTCTCACTCTCATGCTTTAGTTACCGCACATTCCCAAATCCTTCCCTACTTACCTCTCTCCGCCACCTTCTACCTCGCCGTCTCTTTTCCCCCTCTTTCCTCTTCCCACGTATCCTCTGATCTTTCTCTTTCCTCCTCTCTGCCTCTCCACCCAGGCCTGCTCTCCGTGTCCTACGACGAGTGGGACTACGGCTTAGAGGCCCGCGTCCGCGACGGCGTGGCGATCATCACTATGGCCACCTCCACCATGATGATGGACCGCGGACCTCACACCCTGCTCAAGTCTGAGTGCCACGGAGCTCCTGACAAGAAGACCCCCATCTCAGGCAACCCCAACGAAGTGCTCAGGTGAGTGGTGGTGGGGGCCGGATTGTGTGGTTTAATGTACGAGGAGCGTAAACACGTAAATGTTTAAAGAAATGGTGACGTGACAGAGCCTCGCACATTTTATGCTACAGTAGAATACGACTGGATAGACGCATGATGGACAACTGGTAATCAGCGAACCAAGAACTGTGTCCAGTGATTAGCAGTGTGTCCCGTCTTATTCACACATTACAGTGGCATTGCATTGTGGGTGCAGGGGCAGATACTGTATATCCTGACATTTTGATTTCTAGTAGGGATTGAGCTCCAAAAAATGCTGGAGCCTACATTTCCCATAATGCAACACAATAATGTCATTTGCACTCTGCATCCTAAATGCTCTTTCAAAAAAGGCTGCATTTTTTAAGAGCCTTTAAAAACCCGACTGACAAACCATTACTGGTTTGGTGTTTGTTGACAGTTAATTGTGCAAAGTATGTCACTGTGAGAAAGTCACTGCAGGAACATCGTGTGCAGTAAAACAAGTAAAACAACTTACTTTTTGCACAAGCTCAATGGAAACTAACTCTGTGGTGCACAATATAAAATACAGTGCAGAGGCCGTGTGTCTCAGCAGTGGTCTCGTTTGTTTACCGTCATTTATTTGCAATTACACTAATGTCTCCAAATTAATGTGGCAATGATTTATGGATATTAAAATGCTACACACAGCAGCTTCAAAAAGCGCACAGGTTCAGGTGGAGCTCGTTCCGCCGTAGATCAGCACAACCACGGACGCAGCAGATGCCGGAACACGCGTGTAAAAAACACACACCCGTACACATGCACCTTCATCCCCCTGCATACTGTGATCAACCCCCCCCCCCCCCCCCCCCCCCCTTCACATGCCCCTTCCTCAGGAAAATCCAACCCCACCCCCCCAGCTGTCCGTCTCAGCAGCAGGCCTTTTGAACTGGTGGTGAAGCGCGGCGTTCGGTGGCGCTTTGCTCTGCGCGCTACCTAATTGGTCCCAATGGCGTTTGAGTCGGCGAACACTGGCCCCTGTCGTGCTGCGCTCCAGAGCTCAGCACAGTGTTATACTCAGGGGCAGTTTCAGCCCTTGTTTGTCTAGTGTGTGTGTGTGTGTGTTTGTGTTTGTGTGTGTTTTTGTTGTGCTAAAGAGTGACATCAGTGAGGGCCAGATGTGTGTGTGTTTAGGTGCAGTACAGTTTGTGTGTGTGTGTGTGTGCTAAGGAGATTGTCAGTCATCTTTCAGGATACGGCTCTAGTTGCTGCTGTCGATCAATCTTGTTTCCTACTCATGGTTTGGTACAAAAGCAACTGCATGGTGGCTAATGTGAGGCTCAATTACACACACACACACACACACACACACACACACACACACACACACACACACACACACACAGTATGACGCATATTTTTACTAATACTGACACAAAGCCTCTGCTCATTCCGCTTTCTGAAATGCTAGTTTTCACATTCACACTTTGCAGGAGCGCCACTGTAGAAACACACAAGCACACACACCTTTTTCTTCTTTTTTTTTGGATTGTGCTGTGCATGAGGGACGTGGAGAAATGTTCTGCTCATGCTTCACACTTAACTGCATCCTGCGCTAAAGCAGCAAAGCTTTTGTTGTCCGTTCCAGTAAACTCTTTAGATGTCATTTCAACCCCTGTCTGCCGCTTCACTCCTTCCTGAAGCTTCACTTCGTTTTGTTTCACCGCTGCTTCCTGCTTTGAGATAAGAGTGGAGTTTATGGCAGCTGCCGTTGCCCCAGAATGCAATTCCCCCGCTCTGTTCATGTGTTGCCTCGCTGTGCTCTGCTCCGCTGTGGTCCTGTGCTGCTCTCTGCTCTTCTCTCTCGACTCCGTCCTCTCCTGCCCCGTGGTCTTCTCCTTTGTTCTGCCCCTTTCATACATCTGCTCTCCTCTTCTCTGCTTTGTTCCACTTTATTTTCTTTTGTCGAGCGCTGCTCTGCTCTGTTTTATCTGCTCACACCTTCTCCTCCTCTCCTCTTCCTCTCCTCTTCCTCCTCCTCTGCTGGTTTTCCCTCTCTTCTCCACTGTTCTGCTCCTCCCCAACCATTGTCTGCGCTCCAGACCTGCAGTTTTATAATCAACTTAGCTGTGTTGTTGATTAGATCAGTTGCGAGCGCTGCTAAGATCCTTCGCCCCTCACTGCCTTAACTAAATTTGTTCGGTGATAACCTTTGTCTTCAGGTGCTCAATCAAGAGATTAGCATTTGGCCTACAGTCTATATACTAGACAACTGAATGAATGGCTGGTTGCCTGGCTTGCCGGCTGCTTGGTTGGATGGACGGATGGATGGATGGATGGATGGATGGATGGATGGATGGATGGATGGATGGATGGATGGATAGATGGATGGATGGAGGACCTGCCGCCTTGGTTGGTTCTCCACTAAGTGAATCAGTGGATGAATGGACGCGAGTAGCAGCAGGTAGAAAGGGAAGCCACTCGATCAGAAAGCTCTCTCGTTGGGTGGGAAACCCGTAGACCGACTGTCACGCTCCAAAGAATTCAAACACCATTTTGTAAATTTGTAAATAAACCTTTTCAAGGAATTTATTACTGAAGAACAAATGCTGTGTTTCCAGCGCAGGAGTGTGTTCACATTGAGAAGTGCAGCAACATGCAGGGAGCTGTAAGTACCCGGGTGGTGATGATGGACACTTCTCACCCTCAACGGTCGCCATGTTGGCTGCGTAGTGGAAGGGAAGGGACCAACAACGTGTTTTCAAACTTGTGAAAACAGCCACCAGGGAAGGAGGAGATGCCGTCAGCACAGACGCGCAGGAAAGAAAAACATGGTCACATGTTGCAATCGTCATTTCCGGTGATGGCGGTGTTTGATTTTTTTTTTGGGAGAACACAACCCTGCTGAAATTCACGCACTGCAGCAGTGAGTTTACATGTGAGTGTAGTGACTGAAGTATCTCGTTTCAGACACAGCAAAAGCCCAGAGATACCCCGCCTCACATGCAGGAGAGGGACGCTCCATAAAGTAACTGGTGCTCTGCCCCCTCCCGCACCTGTTCATACGTCATTCGTGTAGAAATATTTTTACACTTCTCCTAATAACATAAAAGACATCATGTAACATAAAAGTTGTGTTTTGAGCCGCTGCTTCGTTGCAGCTCAACTTGGCTATTTCAGTTATTTATTCTTTTATTTTTTTTTTAGCTGTTTTAATAATTCATCCGTCACTTTTTGTTATCTCTTTCAACTGCTAAATATTTCAGCCATTGATCTGTTACAGTTAGCTATCTGTTTCAACTCGTCAGCTCGCTTGCTAACTAGTTTTCATGCACTCTTAATTGTGTTGACTCATTATGTGGATGTATTTTATTAATCAAATCATACATTATTTACAGTCAATTGAGCTGCTCAACAGCCTTTTCACGCTGGGTGCGAGCTCCCCTGGTCGGGTTTAGACGGGAACTTCCCGCCTCTCAAAAACTCACCAACTCAAGAACTTAAACTGTAGATTTTTAATGAGTGTGACTTCTTTTTTTTTTTTTTCCAGACCAGCCGCCATATTTGAAAATTTGATGTTGCAGCTTCATATTGGAAAATCTCCAACATCAAATGGGTGACGGAAGGAAAGGAAAGGAAATCCTTCACGTTACAATAGATGCACACGTCCTAAATCACACACACGTTTTTAAAGATGTGGATTACAAAGCAGTTCAGTATGGGGATGCGTGGTAATATGGAAATCACATCTAGTTTACATTTCAGTCCACTGTTGAATGGCGAAGAACTGCCGCATGGTCACGGTCATCTACTTGACTTTATAAGCCATACATTATGCTGATCCCTCTCTGCTTAGCATTTCCTTGTCCAGCCCTTAGCGCCTCCATAGAATACCACAAGAGAAGGACATGTCACTCCGCTAAGTAAATTAAGTCCACTGTAGCCGGCACTGTGACATTCCAGCTAATGCTACAGTCTGAGCCTGACAAGCGAAGATAGCAGAAAGAGGAAGACGAGAGCAGAGCGCAGAGAGCGAAAGACAGAGCGGGGGGGGGGGGGGGGGACGGAAAGAGAGACCCACTGGTGAGCAATACACAGCAGTGTGAGAATCATGAGTTTGACAACAGTGGCCCTGACCTTGCCAGGCGTGGACAGGTTCCAAATGAGCTTGGAGTTGGAAAGGTGTCAAGTCCTTTTAAGCTCTGTGGACATTTTTGAACTTTTGTTGCCTCAGTGAGGCTTTCAATAGAGTGTACGCTGTGTGTGTTTGTGTGTTTGCATGTGTGTGTGTGTGTGTGCAGAACACTCTGAAGCAGCACTTTGACCTTATTGAGCTGAGGGATGAGTGTGTGCCAGCTCAATGGACAGCGTGGTCCACCTGGGTGTGTTTGTGTGTGTCTGTGCTCCCAGCTATTTCAGACTGAGTATATAAAGGCCGTCTGAGTGTGTGTTTATGGGGCAGGCCGGTGGTAGACATTAAAAAGCTACCTGTTTGAGATGGGGCTTGGTTTGGAACTAGGTCAGGATGCTCCTGCTCTGTCGTCTCCTGGTTCTGTCTCTCTTTCTCCTCCTAAATCTTTTCATCTGTCTCCGTCTCCAAATCTCCTTTTCTCTGCCAGCTTTATTTATTTCTCTGCTTTTCTGTTTCTTTTCCGTAGTCCAAGTGCCGCAGCTGCTGGAGTCCTCTTCATCATCACCATTATTATTATTATTATTATTGTTATCATTATAATCATTATTATTATTATTGTAATCAGCTCAAAGACCTGCAGAGACCAAACTAGGCAGATATATTCAAAAAGTTTCCCACCGCTCAGACAGTATTAATATTTCTTCAAAACTCAAAACTTTCCGATGAAGATATTCGCACATCCGACTGAAACATCAGCATGATCGATAAATCATGACGCTGCAAGAGTTTTACACGTCTTTTAGGTTCTTGTCACTCTCGTTGACGTCGATGTAGAACAATGTTATACTAACCAACACTTGACTAATGTTTCCGGTGCGCTGCTGCCACGGGATAACTGCATCGTCCTGATGTTGTAGTGACGTAGACGTATGCTGCGTGACAGCGAGGTCACTGATTCAAATCCAGATTGGCAACTTTGGTTTGTGCATCTTCCTCTTTCTCTAGAAGAATAATATTGCCCCAAGTGTGTTATCCATTATCTCTGAAATGTAAAGTCTATTATTTGTCAAAAGTAAATCAGATCAAAACCGCACACCTCGTGCCATTCTCCACCTCCCCTCCTTTCTGGTCCTCACTTCCTGGCGTGTCATCGTTCCGCTTTCTTCCCATCAGCACAATTTATTACACTGTTTACACATTCAGTTCCCAGGTCTGAATACACACATGGATAACACTAGATGCATACATGTGCAAACACATACATGCACAACAAATTCACACCTCCTCCCCCATACACACACACACACACACACACACACATACATTCACACGGTATACCCTGAGCGTGCATGCGGCGAAGCTACAGTATGTTTGTCTGCCTCGACCACACAGTGCCATCTGGGGCATGTTATCGTTCTCCATATAGATCCCCCCCCCCCCTCTACAAATCCAATAAGTACATTGCACCACAGTAATTGCTAAGGAGTGTAATTCATGACTAATTCATGTCAGGGTTAATTTATTAAAAATGACTTATCAATATTTCACACAACTCCTCCATTATTCACACCAGAACATGCGCTAAAACGTATCTGTGTCAGGCCGTGGAGTTAGCATGGCAAGTGTTTGTGTCCGTGTGTGTGTGTGTGTGTGTGTGTGTGTGCATTGTGCTGTTCTGATTTACAATAACATGAATCTTCCTCAAATAAAACTAGAGAGGACGTATTTGCTGAAATGTCCTTAACGCCGCACCAGTCGGAGGCAGTGATTGGCGAAGACAGTGTGAGTGTAGATTCGGTCGGAGTCCGGTCAGTGTCGCTCGCTCTCATTCGCCAGGTGGAGACGGCTTGCTGCTTGCTGCTGTTTGAATTTTAATTCACCTGCTGTACAGTACAGCTGAGACACTCTCCTCGAGCTTGAGCTGGAAACTGACGGGAGCAACAGGATATCAAAACAAGGGGTTTAATAGGTAGAGGGACGTGTGCCTCCGTCTTATCAGGCTATTCACACACATTATATCATCTCATCTCACCATCTCATGGCTCACACAGTAGCTGTAGAAGATACAGGGAAGGGGGGACAGGTTTATGTTCACATGTTTATTTGTGTCTCTGGCGTGGCGAGAGGAGGCGATGAAGGTGACTGTTTGTTCATCCAGCTTTAAGCAAGACACTTAACACCCAGCAGCCCCAGTGGAGCTGCTCAGTGGCCCGTAAGAGGACCGACTTCCAGATGTGTGTGTGTACACCGCACATTCCTCTGTGAGTGCGACTGCTGAGTAAACCGCCACCGTTTAAGTGTGTGTCGACACGTGTGTGTGTGTGTGTGTGTGTCCGGTTGTATCGGTAGTGGTACAGGAAGTTCAGCGGAGGTGACAGAATGGGGAGGTGCCGTCCTGTAACCACGGTAGTCACAGCGTGATGAGAGGAGAGGGAAGAGAGCTTTGCAGTCTAGTAGTAATAAGTCCCATCCCCTCCCTCTTTTTCTGTGACTCCTACCTCTCTCTCTCTCTCTCTCTCTCTCTCTCTCTCTCTCTCTCTCACTCCCACCCTCTGCGAGATTACCGTTACCATAGTAACGCAACAGATTGGGCCTGGAAGTCACAGTGGTTGTGGGTGCCATGGCAACACACATATGCTTGTGTTTCGCTCTGTTACTGCCGTCAACATGTGTAGGTTGCAGAAGCACACACACACACACACGCACACACACACACTTAGACGCACACAAAGGCCCCACATTGTAGCATGTAACCATAGCTTGCTCAGTAAAGATTAAAGGGGGCACAGCGTCAAGTCATTTTGTAAATGGCTTATGATTTATGCAGCAGATTCTGTGCACTTTGTATCAGTGCCAAGCCTCTACAGGATGGGGCTGTTAGCCGGACACATGGGGCTGCATGAGACGGTATGATGCAGGATGATTCTGCTCATCACGGCCCATTGAAAATATCAATATTTAATACAGGAAATAGAATAAGGAAGCTGGCATTAGAGTAATTGCTGGAGTATTACATAAATCACTCCATTCTGTACATAGGACTTGCCTAGAGCAGTAGATGTATAGACACAAAGAGAAAGTTCACGTTAATTAGACTATTATATTCCTGAGACGCTTCCATCAGGTGTAAGCTCCCTGATCAGCTGTGATCTGGTGTGACGGGTTTAAAGGTAAAACGGCGCGAGTGCAGCAGAGAGGAGGCGTGTAACGTTCAGAGTGAAGCCGCAGTGAGGTCGAGCTTCATCGCCGCGGCTCCAGACGTTTGTCACCCCCCCCCAGCAACACCAAACCAGCGCCTCACACACACGCATGCACACACTTTCTCTTGTCATGTATTTATTCATCTACATATATATGGCGTGCACGGTTTTGAGGTAGTGTTTCCATGGAAACAGTCACAGAGAGACAGAGGGATGGAACGAGAGAGAGAGAGAGTGAAGCGGGAGGGAATGAAAGAGTTAAGAGATGCTGTGTGTGTGTGTGTGTGTGTGTGTGTGTGTGTGTGTGTGTGTGTGTGTGTGTGTGTGTGTGTGTCTGTGTGCGCGCGCATGTGGGACGACAGTGAAGTGATCTTGAGTTCACCTGACATAAACATTCCTGCTCTCATATACACACACTTACACACTCCCACACACATTTACCATAATCACACACTGTGCCTGTGTGTGTGTGTGTGTGTGTGTGTGTGCATGTGTTGTGTTTAGTTGAAGGAAGGTGAAATGATTTCACCTGACAGAAACAATGCTGCTTTCTCTCCGTTTCTCCTTCTCCACCACACAAACACACCGACTGAAGTAGACACACAGAGGCAGACACAAACAGACACACACACACACACACACACACGCCAACACACTAACACACACTTATCTGACAAGCTGCTATTGGTGTATTATATAGTACTTTTTGTTACATTTGATGCCAGATACAAACTGCATTGCTCATTTTTGTGCCTCCTCTCTCCATCTCTCTCTCTCCAGAGCTCGCGTTACAGTTTGTCAATGGGCCGCAGCAAAACTGCTCAATTTGTCTTTTAGAAGATGTAACTATGATTTCATCGATTTCAACTATTTGTTAACTAGTCACTCGTGTGTCCGGCCAGATCATTTGTTCTACTGCTTCATGCTACCTGAGTCATAACTACAGTGTGGTGTAAGACTTCTTGAACATAACTAAATCCTTTTTTTTAACTGTCAGAAAAAACTGTTTCAGTTCCAATAAAACAACTTCAAAATGCTGTTTATTTATCGAAGCTTGAAAACTGTCCATTCAAGAACATTTGAGCTCTTAGAAAGTGTAATGATCCATTCCACATTGATACAGATTTTTTGCTGTTTTTTTTTTGTTGACATGATGATGATGATGATGATGAGGAGGAGGAGGAGGATGGATATGCTTTGTGTTTATTACATTTTTTATTACCACCTTGATAACTTGTGAACCAAACACACTTAGCTCTTCATCCAGTCAGGGAAACAGGGCGGTTAGCTTAGCTTAGTTTAGCTTAGCTTAGCTCAAAGAATGGAAACAGAGGGAAACAGCTAGCCTGGCTCAGTGCAAAGGTAACACAATCCACCCACTGGCCCATCTAAATCTCACTAATAAACACATAATATCTTGTTTATTTAATCTGTATAAAAACCAAAGTGTAAAAATATATCTACAATTATGTAATATTGCTTGTTTGGAACCAGTAACTTCCCAGAATCAGTGCTGGTTGATTTCTTTATACTGCGGTTTGTGTATATATTAAACAAATCAGCTATAGTGTGTTAATTTGTGAACTTTCAAAATGCCGGTAGGTGGATTTTGTTATCAGTCAAGCTATCTGTTTTCTAGGCTTTGTGCTAAGCTAAGCTAAGCAAAGCTAACATGGGAACCTGAACCTGTAACAAGGGAGAAATCATTTGCTGAACTTCTATTACCTCGGTCTTGTCTGAAAAACATCATTGGCTGTTCTGCTCAAATGTCTGTCTGCGACTGATGACTAATGTACAATACATTCATCTATTAATGGGAGAGCTGATGGTTAGACATCAGCTGGTAGCTGTTTCCTGGCAGTTGATGAATTCGTGTAATGTCAGTGTGTCTGTCTGAAAAGATAAATGCTTAGAAAATAAACACGCGATGAAACTTTAATGTTTGGGAAATTGAGCCGCTGAACAAGAAAGGATATAGATATATAGAGCGAATAAAACATTTGTGAGCCGCCGCTGCCAAAGATATTTTTCAGGAAGTGACATGTGCCTCAATGAGCCTTTTCCTCTGTCTCTCTCTCTCTCGTTCAATGTGTCCCTCCGCAGGTACCTGATGAATGTGACGTTTGAGGGACGTAATCTGTCGTTCAGCGAGGACGGATACCAGATGCACCCCAAGCTGGTCATCATTCTGCTCAACAAGGAGAGACAGTGGGACAGGGTGAGAGAGATATTAGGGATGGGGGAGAGAACGTCCATGTATGTGTGTGTGTGTGTGTGTGTGTGTGGGTGTGTACATCTGTGTTCGTGTCGCTGCTTAAATTGCAAGAAAAACTGTCCAAAAACGGTCATGTTAAAGAATGAATGACAGGGTGGGAACAATGCCGCGGAGTTAGCTGTGTTTCGTAAGTACAGTTCCTGATTGGTCCACGAGTACCCGTCTGCGTCTTCTCTATCTGCATCTCTTATCAACTGATTTTCACTTTTTAAGCATTTTAAGCCTCAAGCTTTACAGCCGCTACTCTGATTAGATATTATCAACTAGGCAAAGGTGCCTTTGAGCAATATACTGCAGCACAGACTCCAGAGTGGAGATGTGCGAAGAACGCTGCAGGAGTCCACAGCTGTTCATTTTAAAAGTTTGATGAACTATTTCATATTAACCATTATTTATGTAGTATTTTGACAAAGTCATCCCTCACTTTGGGGGCTTTTGTCTGCCAAAAACTCCCCCCCAAAAAAAGTTTTGTTTTGTTTTTGTTTGGGTTTTTTTTTTCTCATTTGACCACCAGGAGATCTTTTCAGAACTCACTGGGAGCCAGTGTGTTCGCCTCTCTGCTGCGCTCTGTGCTCACATATACTGTATTCCAATACAGCCAAATTCCCAGTACAGCTGTTCTCATTTACATGCTTTTCTGTTTCTGTTGTCAGACAACAGAACGAGTAGAAGTAGTGACTCAAACGCAGCCCATTAAAGGAGCTATTTTGCCCCCGAAATTTGCCACCTCTGTTGATCAGAATCTGAAGTGCCGCGGTCACAGGACCTCAGGTTTAGGTGGCAGCTTCAACCGCGATGAACCGTATGTCGAAACAAGTTCTCTCCTTCATACGAACCACTGTAACAAATGTTACTCATCCTACGTCTGTCGGTTTGTGCACGTGCAGACTCACCAGCAGATGGTCCTGGTGGCCTTAAAGTAACTAAATTAGCCACAGCAGAACCGGGACAACAGACTCCTGGAAAATGTTTCACTGTATGTGTTCCTGCATTGTCACCGGTGTTATTCTATTTTATTTTGTGTTCTACCGTGTTTCCACTGCTTCCACTCTTCATTTGTTATCGTACAAGTGGTCATTAGGAGCGACTGCTAATGGACTGTGAGTGTTTTCAGGGGGCACAACTTCTCCCGACTTCTCCTAAATATATTGCATAATGGGAAACATTTTGCTCCTTTAACATCTTGTAGCTGAATTAGCTCTGACAAACCACGCTGTTATACCTGACACTGCTACAAGTGGCTTCAAGGATAATTAAATAGTTACAGTTCGGGGAGAGGCTTAATGGTGGTGGTCAAAGAAAGAAAAGCAAAAAAAAAAAACAAAAACTACATACTTAAAACTTTTTAATAGCTGTACTTTTTTGTAGCGTAGCCGTACTGGGCAGTTTGTTCTCGGTCAGCTCTCTCTAAATAAATGAAGGTTAAAAATTCGAAGCCGGGAGAGATAAATAAAGATGCAGATGTCAGAGAAGGTGGTGGTGCACACGGGGCAATTTAATCCTGAGTCACACTCTGAACCAACAACCTTAAATGAACCTGATGCACCTCGCCACCTGCAAAGTCACCAGCATGCATCTGTGTTTTCCTGACGCTTCCTCTCCATTGTACGTGTGTTCTGCAGTCTGACTCCTTTGACTCTCCCTGTTCTTTATTCTCAGTATTTCTCTCTTTCTTCTGCCTCTCTAATCTATATTCTGTCCTCTGATCAGAGAACAAGGTGAATCGCTCCCCTCCTGTCTCCCCTCTCTCTGTGTCTCTCTCTCTCTCTCTCTCTTCCTCCCCTCGCAGCCTGCACCACCCCTTCTCTCTCCTCCTCCTCCTCCTCCTCCTCCTCCTTCTCTCACTCCCTCACTCATGTTTAATTCTTAGCCTGACTTCCAGCTGAACCACTTTTCTTGGATCCTAATGAGTTCCAGCTCCTACAACCATCCTTCCACTGCACCTTTGAAGTAGTGTGAAGACTCTGTAGTGTCCAGTCCCGTTTACTCCCCTCCAGCGTGATTTTAACCCTTTCCCCTCCACCTCCCTCCCCGCCCTCTTTATCCCTCCGTCCCGGTCTGTCTCTATCACTTACTTACTCTTTGTGCAGATAGAAGAAGGCTGCATTGTGCCCGAGGGATACACAGGCTCAGCTTGTCCACTCCAGGCAGCCTTGCCAAGTTTGTGCTCCCTGGAGTGCTGTGTGTGTGTGTGTGTGTGTGTGTGTGAGTGTGTGTGTGTGTGTGTGTGACTGTGTGTGTGGACATTTACATATTTAACAAGTGTGCGATCCTGACTTTACACACTCGCCCCACAGCTCCCTGTCCTCCCCTATCTCCCATTATTGTGTGTCCAATTATCTGATGATCCATATCCATTTCCACCCACATCCTCTCCCTTGATGACAGTGGCCTACTGGGCACACGTGGAGGAAAGGGCACAGACAGAGTCTCCAGGTATGGTTTCATGTGACCGGCATCTGGGGGAAATTGACTCATTGATGGCGCTTATTCTGTGGAGTAGAGCCACAAGCGCCGGAGGGCCCTCCAGACGTACAGCTGGACACTCGTCTACAGAAGAGCCATCATTTTGCATCCGAATGAGCTCTACCTCCGGCTTTCTTTCTCTCTCTTGACTCTTTCCCTCCATTTACAGTTTTGTCTCTTCCCTTTCCCTCTGCAAATGGAGTTCATTCTCATATCTCTCCATCCACTTCTCTGTTTCGCTGTTTCTCTCCCCGCCCTCTCCTCCTGATCTGAATTCTGCTCTTTCCCCCGTTTCAGTCTCGCCCTTCATGTTAACCTTGCTCTCATTCTCTGCACTGGGTCCCGGCCACCTCCTCTCCTCTCCTCTTCTTCTCCTCTCCTCTCTTCTCCTCTTCCTTGTTTTATTGGCAGTTGGACTTATCACAATTAGAAAATGAGGCAAAAAACCCCCCATAACATGCATAACAAACATACAAACTCTACTTTGCTTTTTTGGTCTAGTAAACTTTGGTAAATGTTTGCAGTTATTTCATCGTGAAATCTAAATTGAATCCAATTCCATTTGAATTGGATTCCTGCCCAGAGATTCTTTTCACGTGTGTGCTTTACTGCTACATTTATTATCACTGAGTCGATGAGCTGCGTACTCACACTGACTCACAAAAGAATTCAAGCCTAAGACTATTGGTCTCTAAAACTGCAGTTACCCAGTGGTAAAAAAAATAAATCGAGAACTCAGTTCTAGATGAAAAAAATAAAGCTATATCTTTGACTGTGTATGATTTGCTTGTTTGCTGTTTCTCTGCCCAGGTGGGTAAATGGGAGAATGGCTCCCTGTCTATGAAGTACCATGTGTGGCCTCGCTATGAACTGTACGGTGGGGCAGCAAACAGGGAGGATGACCACCTGTCCATCGTGACATTGGAGGAGGCTCCGTTCGTCATTGTGGAGGACGTGGATCCGCTCAGCGGGACCTGCATGAGGAACACTGTTCCCTGCCGGAAACAGATCAAGACACTGTGAGACCCGGCGCTCGGATATATATCGAATCAGTGTCAGAGTCTGGAGTGAAATACCCGAGAAGCGAGAATAAGAATTCCTTACAAGACCAAAACTGTAATTTCTGTTGAGTAGTGAGTGTGAATTCAGCAGTACCTATTGATAGAGGCAGCTTCTTTTTTTTTTTTCTTGCTGTCCATCTGCCACAGTGGCTCACAGATTTACCTCCTGTAGAACTGACCAAAGCAGAGATGAAAAGAAAAAACCTGGCAACTGCCTAAATGTTGCTTGTGAATTATGTTAATTTCCCATGGCAGCTTTGCACAGCCAGAGGTAGAATCAGTTCATACTTAGTCAGTGTGAGAGTGACAGTGCCAGATACACCGAATCATGATTTCAATTAGCAGTTCGCACAGAAGTACATATTTGATTAAATAATCGTCTGTCCTTGTGTCTGTCTGTCGACGCAGCAATCAGACGAAGGAGTCGGGGATCTACATCAAGCGCTGCTGTAAAGGTTTCTGCATCGACATCTTGAAGAAGATCGCCAAGACTGTCAAGTTCACCTATGACCTGTACCTGGTCACGAACGGCAAACATGGCAAGAAGATCAATGGCACCTGGAATGGCATGGTGGGCGAGGTGAGGAGAGATGACACGCGTCTGTCTCGTGTGTTTGTCTTCGCGTGTCTCTCGCATGTATTTTTTGCAGATCACGCCGTCAGTAACTGTGTGTAACATACAGTATGTGAGATACAAAACCAGCCGTAACCGCTCACACCGACTATAAAATATCACCAAAGTGGCCAAATCTAAAACCCTCACTATCCACTACTGTAAGTGTTCAGTGAGTGGGAAGCTGCCAGATGTCGCAGGTCAACAAATACAGCCTCTTTGTGCGTGTCATGGTATAAATTATTCAACAGTCTCATTTGTAATTTGTTGGAAAAGCTTGCAAATGAAGATTGCACCCTAACTCTTTGCAACACCATCTTATCATTACTGATGTTACTGCTGTTTAAAAGATGATATAACAACATGTGGGCTGTGTGCTTTGCCTAAAGACTTTGGGGTATTTGGCTAAATATCAGGTGAGGAAAGGAGAATTTCTTCCTTTTGTTTGAGGTCAGCGCAGGAGATGAAACCAGGCTTTAGTTACCTCTGACAAAATAGTACAGAAGACAACAATCCTACAGATTGAACAGGTGTAGGGTGAAGCTACAGCTTATTGTGCCTTCCCACTTGATGTCAAAAGTAACATCAGAAAAATTTGACGCTATTCCTGCTCATTGACTGTAAATTCAGGTTTCTGAAGTTCAGAGTGAGCTGCTCCGCCATCGCCATCTTGGCAGTGCCTGACTCCGCCTACCGCCTAGCTAATCCAAAAGTGGTCAGAGAGGAGGGGCGTGTGTGGAAAAGTTGTTTTGTTTATAATTCGTACAGTTTTCTTTTCAAGTTGATTTATATGCGTTTCCTCAAACTTCCATACAGAAGTGTGAGTACTTCATTTAATGCAGTATTGCAATAGATTTTCACATTTTTGCTTTGACATAAACTCTTTGTGGTTGCCAGCATACTTTATTATTCATTATCACTTCCAAATATTGATTTCAGACACCCTCTCAGTTTCAACATCACTTATTGTAAGTTTTTCTTTTAAATTTGTTGCCAAAGATGATGAATTTAGTCTCAGATTCAGAGACAAAAGCTTGTATTCTTTTTCCACAGTATCAAAAAGTTGTTTCAAATTCTTACTACTAGAAAATAAATCTACATCAAGTGAGTCTTGACGCTGAAGAGCCCACAAAATGATAGTGTAAATCGTGGTCAGCATGCAGCCGCTGTAACTCTGGGTTTTGGTAATGTTTGAGGTGTAGGTGAAGGTGAAGAAGAGATGAAAGGGAAGACACAGTTACAGTCTGCGTTCACCCCTCTGAGCCTCAATGACCTGGGCTATATTTAGCTTCCGTTGGAGCCGCCTGAAGGGTTCATTTCCTCTTTGAAGTGTGTTTTCATACCTTGAATTATGAGCTTTCCTTTCCGGGTCAAGCCCCCCTGCCCAACAGGCCTAACACTTATGTCAGATGGGCTAAGCACCTCACCCAGGGGTGTGTGCAGTTCAGTCAGCTGCAACAATTCACTTTGGGCTTTAAACATTCTCTAATCGACATTGGTCCCGAGGTAAGGTCCTTGTCAGTTCTCATACTTCCACCTTGACGGGCGAGCTGCGTTTGTGCTGTCTGACTTTGGCTATTTGTTAATGAAGGAGAAGGCAAACAGATCGATAGCACCTCAAAGGTCACAGGGTGAAAAACGCGCCCTGTCCCCCTCTTTGCGTGGACGTTGAAGTTTGAATAACCTTCGCGAGTCACAGGCGAAATAATGTGTCCGTGTTTTCCCCACATTAAAACTTTTGCTACTCAATTTACATTAAACTGACCCATTGAATCTATTATATAAAGCAATTTCAGCGACGTTGCCAGTCGGCCTGTGTCTTTAGTGGGCACTGAGCTGTAAGTGTGGTCACCTGTAATAAACTCTATCACCCTGACTAAAAGCGCTGTAATGTGCCATCTCCTTCTCACCTCCACAGATGGATGGTCATTAGGAGGAGGGAGGGAGGGAGGGGGGAGGGGGGGAGGGAGGGCATTCGTCTACCTCTCTCTTTCACACACAGACACACATGCCGACAAGGGACGCTGACGCATGAACGATCACAGAAATAAGAGAGTACGTGCATGAATGCAGACACATGGACACAGGAACACACATCTAGACCGCTTCCATATGTGCACAGCGAGGTCGCACTTCATCTCCCTCTTTCCTCTCTCTCTCTCTCTCTCTCTCTCTCACACACACACACACACACACACACACACACACATCACGTTGGTTCGCCCATATCTGCTGTATCTAACAAAACCCGACCCGTATCTCTCTCCAGCTGGAACGCAGCCAGAACTACAGTATATGTCACACTCTTAATGGACAGAGATCTGGGCAGATGCTGACACACACACACACACACACACACACACACACACACACACACAGAAGGACGTGCTTCGGCACACTTCTGGACACTCACTGAGCTCGCTGAGAGCCTTTACACAATTTTCCACAGCTTCGAAAGACAAAAGATCAAAAAGGAAAAAAAAAAAATCAATGAGCGCGTTGAGAAAGGTCTTCACTTCGTCCTAATTTGATTCTGGCAGTCAGTGTCAGGTTTCATGGGCTGCACTGACTCGTGCTGCCCCTAATGCTCCTAATCTAAAATATTAGAGGCAATACACTTGATTACATGAGTTTGGCCTCACTAGCAGAATCACATAAAGACACTGGTACACACACACACACACGCATGCACACACACCAGCAGAGACACATACTCGCACACAAACGCAGATCGGCGCTCACTCATTCTCAATAACACCCACATGGGTCACTTTCATAACACGCGGAGAACAAGTCGTAGGAGGGAGATGGAGAGAGAGAGAGAGAGAGAGAGAGAGAGAGGAAGTGAGTATACTGCTGGATGGACTCGTTCTCTACACCCGGGGAGACGTTCGCACATTCCACACACAAACACACACACACACACACACGCACACATACATATACACAAGTGAAGATGCACATTGGTACTTACATGCTGATAGAAGAAGTAAGATTGAGAAGTTACAGTTGCACAAACACACACACACACACACACACACACACACACACACACACACACACACACACACACACACACAGACACACACACACACAAGCGGACACAAACACTTTGAGAAGTGCAGATAATGTGCAGAGTCGATGTGTAATATTCTCCCTGCCTGTAAAGGTCCACTTCACAGGTGGAGAACAAAGGTTCGCTCCCTTCTCTTACTCTCTGTCTTTTTCCCTTTATGACTCACTCCTATGCGCGCACACACACACACTCACACACTCACACACACACACACACACACACACACACACACACACACACACACACACACACACACACACACACACACACACACACTCTAACGCTGAAGCACTTTGAGTCACACACGCCTTATTAACTCAGTGAGACAGTCTCGTCCCACTTTACCCCTGTGCTGTAGGGCTGTAAAATTTGGGGCTAAATATACTACCTGTGCAGAGGTACTGAAGGGCGGGGGGGGGGAAGGAGAGGCATTGGGGTGGCTATTTCAAGCAGCCATGACCCACTGTGGTAACCCACTTTCTTCCTCCCTCTTTCTGTCTCTCTCTCCCTCTTTCCCTCCCCCTGGTGAGCATCACGAGTGTCCACTCTGAGCGCTTGGTGTGTGTGTGTGTGTGTGTGTGTGTGTGTGTGTGTGTGTGTGTGTGTGTGTAAAGCGTGATGGCCTTCTGTCTCACCTGCCGTGCTCCCTCTCTCTCATCTCTAACGTCTCCAGTTTCGTATATTTCTTTCCCCTCGCTGATTCTTTTTTAATGCATCCACTGTCCCGTCTGCTGTTATGTCAGATTTTGTCTCCTACATTTCCCAGAATACCCTTTGGTAGCTAAAAGAGAGAGTGTCTGAATCTGCTGCTTCATACACGTTAATGCAGACAGCAACTGGTAGCACTCAGAACAGACCTGTTGCTGAGTTGCATCGTGGTCAGTTGACAAATTGCCGTTTCGCCCTCTTCTACAGCACAGCCGAGTTTATCTGTGTAATCGCTGCACATCAGTGTAAAATGATGCATCTAAGGGCTCAACACTAAAACCCGATATTTGCTCTTAATGGATTACATTACTGCTAAGAGGCTTATTCACATTCATCCAGTGAATTAAGAACAGAACCGACAACAGAATGGACCCAGAAATGCAAAGGCGCAATCACAAAAGCCATTTGGAGCCTCGTTGAAGTGCACACTGTAGAGACGTCCACCTCTGTCGCTGTCAAACAAGAATCACTCACATTTAGAAAGACGCCACAATCACCTTCAAGTGAACTGATCGCTGTGAAATGCTATTTTTACGCTGTTTTTTTTTTACTATAAGCTATTCTTGACTGTGTTAAATGAGTTTTTTGAATGTTTTTTTTGTTTGTTGCCGCAGCACACAAGGCGTTCACCCCTCAGGGAAAAACTGAAGTTTTAGAACAGATTCGTCCTTTAAAGTGCGCTCATTAGCTCACATCGCTCCAGTCGGTTGTTGCTTGTTGGATGAGATGATGGATGATGGTTGTAAACGACGGTGTCCTTCTTTCTGTTTCCCCTCCTCTTGCCTAGGTGGTGTTAAAGAACGCCCACATGGCCGTCGGCTCTTTGACCATCAACGAGGAGAGGTCGGAGGTCATCGACTTTTCCGTCCCTTTCATCGAGACGGGCATCAGCGTCATGGTCTCCCGTAGCAACGGCACCGTCTCGCCCTCGGCCTTCTTAGGTGAGGAACGCAGGAGTCGGCTGTCAGGAGCTGAGGGATGGGTGAAAGGAAGAGGTCACTCAAGGTCACATCCTGACATTTTCTATGAACATCGTGACCGCGAGGGTTTCATAAAACATAAAAGCAAAGCCAACAATCAGTCGTGTAGGATTGTTATCTTTTCTACAGAGTGTCGTAGCGGTTATTAGAACAGCTGTTTCGGTAATGGCCTCCTCTTCCTGGTTGGAAACGGTGGCTTTAGGTTCTGTGTTCTGTGCTCTACAGTCCTAAAGCATTGACGCTTCAAAGCTGAAATTTGCATCTGCCGTAAGAGCTGCTACAATAAAGACAAACACATTTTGATTCTATATATATATATATCAAATACTTTATGTCTACATGTTTGGTACGTTGATCTGTTTTGACTCGGAGACACCGCAGATCGGTTTCAAAAAGCCTTTGGAAAAAGACTTGAACTCTTATTTAAGTTTGATGTAATTGTCTTTTCACTGACAGGCTGAGTTGTGTGTGTTACATGGATCTTTGTCCAGTCAGTCCAGTTGAGTGAAATGTGATTTTAGTGGACACACCGAGAGATTAGAGCCTCGTTTTAATGCATTCATGTTCTGAGGAGTTACAGTGGAGTACGTGAAAATATGGCTAACTGTGTATTTATTCTCTTTTCCTCTCCCTGTCTCTTTGCCCTCTTATATTTCCCACTCCCACTCCATTTCTCTGACTCTTCCTTCCTCTTCTCAATCTGGCGCACTACATTTGCATATCTCTCTTGCCCTCTCCCTCTCTTGCTTCATTTTCACTTCCTCTCTTTCTCTCTGCCGCCCTCACTCTTTTCCCCTATTCCTCCCGCCATCCCAATGTCCCTCGCCACTTCCCCATCTTCTTCCTCCTCACAACCCTCACCCCCCCCCATCCCCCTTCTTCTCTTTTCCTTATCTCCATCCGTCCATGCTCCCTCCCTCAATCCCTCCCCTCCCTTGTCTCCCTCCCTCCAGAGCCCTTCAGTGCGGATGTGTGGGTGATG
The DNA here is from genome assembly GCF_002260705.1 of Seriola dumerili. NCBI lineage: Eukaryota > Metazoa > Chordata > Actinopteri > Carangiformes > Carangidae > Seriola > Seriola dumerili. Next base: position 2,345,219 of record NW_019174368.1, read on the forward strand.
ATGTTTGTGATGCTGTTGCTGGTGTCAGCAGTGGCTGTGTTTATATTCGAGTACTTCAGCCCTGTGGGCTACAACCGCTGTCTGGCTGACGGCAAAGGTGAGAGGCCTCAGCTCAACACACACACACACACACACACACACACACACACACACACACACACACACACGTAGACACAGGCATGGTACCTGCACTACTGTTTGAGGATATAGATGCAAATAAATGCAGAAAACACCAGATGGGAGGGCGCGCGCTTAGGTTGAGTTGAGCAGTGAAATTACAAAATGTGAAATGATGTTTTACTTTGGGAAAAAGTAAAAGTTGGACTTGTGTACTTCCTCTTTTCTGTTTCTTTGTAAATTTTTAAACAGATCATTTGCAGTGTGCAGAATCCATTTTTCCTAACAAATGTAATTCTGTTTATCTACATAACAACAAAACCGCCACTGCCAACAGAAATCAGTCATTCTGAACATCATCATCATCATCGTCGACTGGCAGCACAGTCAATGTTCATCAGGCGTTGGTGACATATTGAAGTCTGGTGCTTCGTGTGCCACAACAACCCACCACGTTTAATCCAAAACATATTTGCCCAAGCAAATTAGTGGTATATAAGTGTACTGTGTAGGAGACAGGATTGCCTCTTGATGAACAGTGAGGATGCGTTAGTGGGTCTGAGAATCACACTTCTAACACAAACGCAAACCAAAGCAAATACGTGAAATAACACAGGACTTTTTTTTTTTTTTGTTGTTGGCATCACCATTTTCACAGGCTACTTTTCACCAATTTGCCCAATCTGATAAATGAAATAATAACCCTGAAAGCTGGTGGGTTGTACACACTACCACAACCAACACTCTGCAGTGTTTATTTCCCTGTTGGGTTTAATTTTCTGACATTTTCTTGGTTTCTGATTTTCTGAATAGCTTCTAAACGGCAGGATGTTGAGCAGCCAGACTTGAATGATGACTTGGATGTGAGACTGCCACCAGCGCATGAAAGCAGTACAAAAGTTTTGGCAAAGAAAAAAAAAAGAAAAAGATGGTGGAATGGTTCTTAATCAAGCCAAGTGTTATCTGCCTGGGGATGAAAACATAAAAAAATACTTTCGTCTTTGCTGATGAAGTTTGATGAGGATCCAAAGTTTACAGAGAACATGGCGGCAGGCAGTTTAGTCCTTCAGTGAGCGAGTGTTCGATGTGTGATGCTCCAACTAGTAATTCACTCCAGACAAAAAAAAAAAAAAAAAACAACCACAGGTACAGAAGCTTTGCAGGTTAATGCTTTCTGTCTGCGGGTCGTCTCGTACGAATTGTCTTTTCGCACAAAGACTGACGGAGAAACAGACAAACAGACACTGCGAGCCGCCTCCACATATACACCAGCCGTCCTCGCTGACCCAATGACTTCATTCTCCTCTCCTCCTCTTCATCCTCTTCCTCCTCGCTGCTCTCTTTCTTTTTTTCTTTTTTTTTTTTTTATCATTTACAGGTGTGTCTCTCTGCTTTGGTTTCAACACACCTCTAGTGCTGCTTCCTTCACACCGGACCAGTCATTTGCATTCATTTCCATATTTCCCAAAATCACACGTCAGCGCCGACAGCAAGGGGCTACTTTTGTGTTAGATCTCCCTCACCAAAAAGATAAGAATCAAAAAGAAAAGAAAAAAAAAAAAATCAATGTCTTCCCACAACTCTGTCTCTGATGTGGCTATATATAGACAATGGCTATCTTTTTTTCATTCCTCTCATCCTTCATCATGTTCTGGAGGAGATGTAGCCCTCCCTAAAGCGCTGTTCTCTTCTGTGTGCCTCCTTGTTTTATCTGCTTGTAGCGCTGTGGGAGTTTGGTATCATGAAGAGTGCAGATCGAAGTTTGGACTCAAAGGATTCGACGCAATAATGTATCAATGGCTTGACTGTGGATTTGTAAAGTCTTTGCCCAATTCATTTAACCAACTTTCTTGCAAACTTCACAGAGGAGATATTTGGCACGATAAAGTCGGTTTGTCCATGAACAAAAGCTTCTTACAACAATAAACACCCACACACACACACACACACACACACATACACTCTCTCTTTCTCTCTCACACGTACCCACACACAAACATTTTGAACCAACTCCTAATCACAGTATAATGGCTGGAATGAACCAGTCTTCTGTCAGATGCTCATGGATGAATTGAATCAACACAGTTCCTGCAAAAAATCAAAAATGTATTAATTAAATTCACACTGGTGCTATATATGGACAGTTTTTAAAACATAAATCCTCCTCTCATGAAGGTTATAATGTTCAGTTTTTGTTGAAACAGTGTTTGACAGGCATTGATTTAACTGTGTGGTCGGTTTGGAGGCAGCAGTTTGTGGTGCTTTTGAATTGTATTGTGTTCAGGTGTCTAAGGTGTCTGTTTCTGTATAATGCAATATATTTCAACAGCACCACAAACTGCAGCCTCCAGAACGACAGTACAGTTGAATCAATACTCTGCAAAACAGAGCTGAGCATTAAAGTACTCTTATGAAGGTGGGTTTTGTTGCAGGACTGTTGCACCAGACAGTAAACTGGCAGCTGAGTGTATAAAGTCGATAAAAGTGACATAAAATAACACCACAAGAATCTACAACTGTGCTAGCAGCTGTGAATGCTAACGCTAGCATGGTAATATGCTCACGAAGGCCAAGCTAGCACACCGATGTTCACCATCTCATATTATTAGCACGCTAACCTTTGCTAGCTAACAGTGAACACAAAATGTGCAGCTGAGTCAGATGGGAATGTCACTGGTTTTGAAGGTATTTGGACATAAACCAAAGTGCTGGACAAACTTATTTATTTATTTACAATTCTTCCTGAGTAAGATATGAATGTGGACCAGCGTCCGACATTACTGTGCTGTTAGTATGAAGTAAGAAACAACAGCTGTTTACTGTAGATGCCAGACCAGGGTATGAGCATGTTTCCTTCCTAAAGCAAACTCCGACCAATGACTGAATTAAAGACGACCTTCAGTTTCCTGCTACTAAATGAAATCCCTGCTCAGCTCATTAGAAGCAGTCCAACAGTCCGACAGAGTTGATCTGTCACGTGTTCTTTAACCGCGACCGTTTCTTTCAGAGCCTCACGGTCCATCCTTCACCATCGGTAAAGCCATCTGGCTGCTGTGGGGTCTGGTCTTCAACAACTCTGTGCCGGTGCAGAATCCCAAAGGCACCACCAGTAAGATCATGGTGTCAGTGTGGGCCTTCTTTGCTGTCATCTTCCTGGCCTCTTACACTGCCAACCTGGCCGCTTTCATGATCCAGGAGGAATACGTGGACCAGGTGTCTGGTCTCTCAGACAAAAAGGTATGATGAAAGATTTTTCTTTGATCATGTGCTGCTCTCTCCTAATCTCCCCCGTCTTCTTTTTCTCATCTGTACCTCAGGTGTGTAAAGAAGATGTTTTTACATGCCTCTCTCTCTCTCTCTCTCTCTCTCTCTCCCTCTCGCTGTCTCTCAATTGCTCCGTGTTGTGTATTTAGTTCCAGAGTCCGAATGACTTCTCGCCTCCTTTTCGGTTCGGCACTGTCCCAAATGGGAGCACGGAGAGGAACATTAGGAACAACTACCCAGAAATGCACTCCTACATGACCAAGTTCCACCAGAGAAACGTCAACGAGGCTCTGCAGAGTCTCAAGGCCGGGTGAGGACCTGCACAGTAAAATACACCTGTTGTTTGATAGTCGTAGTTTGATTTCAGATCTATGGTAAAACCACAGACTTTGACCAACTGTTACAATGCTAGCAAAAAGATTTTCGTAACAAAATGAGTTTAAAGTAGTAAACGTTTTAAACTTTATCTCAGATAGCAAAATAAATCTGGCTCATACTTGGGCCACATGCTTCTTTTCTTCTGGCCCAGTATATGCCCGGTTCTACGGCCCAAATCTGGCCCATGCACAGCACGATTCAGATGTTACTTGCACATCGGGACCAATTCTGGCCCAAACACAGAAAATATTCCGACTAATACCGAACGGTCGCAGCCAGAATCTGCCCAGGTGTGGGAATATGTGGGCCGTACTTGGGCCGAAGATCCAGGCATATGATGGACCAGAAGTTTAATTTTGTTAACTGGGATGATATTTAATCCTTCTCATTTTTAACATTTCGTAAATCCTTTTTTATTACGTTGAGTTCAAGGGGTTGAATTCAATTTAACTGCAGCAGCTGTCATAGTTTTTAAGGCAATCAGAAGCAGGAGAGAGTGGCGGTGAACAGCACCCTGAAAATATGGGAAGGTCATAGGGTCATTATATAGTCATCATATGCTGAAATACAAAGTACAAATCGTGGGGAGAAAATTAGTCCATGCTAAAGTGTCTTGTTTATGTCCTTTTTCTACTTGTTTTCATGTAAACATATTGTAGTTGAAAAACTCCAATAATACTTGGACTCCCCCTCTTCAGTTTTCATCGAGTGTGCCTTTTCGCCAGTCTGTGTGCCAGCTCCAGCCTTTGGCAAACCAAGTGGAAGTCTATTACACTTATCAGCAGCTTAGTGCTATTTAGCAGGTTAATTGGAATGTTGCAGCAGTGATGTCTGACTCCTAAGTGCTAATTAATTGTAACCTATCTCTCTCTCTCTCTCTCTCTTTCTCTCACTCTCTCCCTCTTTCTCCCTCTCTCTCTTTTTCATTAGCAAACTAGACGCTTTCATTTATGATGCAGCCGTACTGAACTACATGGCTGGCAGGGACGAGGGCTGCAAGCTGGTGACCATTGGCAGCGGCTACATCTTCGCCACCACGGGTTATGGCATCGCCATCCAGAAGGAGTCACTCTGGAAGAGACATGTGGACCTGGCCATCCTGCAGCTCTTTGGAGACGGTGAGACAGTGTGCTGTTTTCTTTTCGTTTCCTCATTTATTCATAGATACTGCACAGCTTAATGCCCTCAGTGAGCAGAGACTCTGTCGTGCATACAGCTGCGTTGATGTGATGAGCTGTATATTTAATTACTCAAAAGATGCACCGGATAGTCACTGAGATAATACTCTACTCTACCAGGGAAGGAAACTGATTGACAGCCCGACAAACATTAAAGGAGAAGTCTGGCTTATTTCAACTGTGGGCGTATTTTATTGACTTAGGCTACAGTTTCTACCATGTATCAAGTATTATGATAACATGGTACTCAACAAGTTAATTGCTGGGATCTGGGGGTTTAGTTAAGAGTTGATCTAAACTGGTAATAACACCTCAAAACACTGAGTGCACAGCTACAGTAAGTACGGTCTGAGTGAACTCCGATGCATCAGCACGGACAGTTTACTAATGTCATTTATGTCTGAGACATTCCCAGATCTCAGGAATGAACTCAGTGTATACAGTGTCACCATAACCATAACCATGACCAAATCTATGAGAATAATATTGAAATTCTAATGGCCATCCTTCAAGAGCTAATTTGAGGCACTTGGATTTGCTCACAATTTCCCCACAAGTTTATTTCTTATCTATATTATTTTAAAATACAATATTTGCAAGAATATCTGCCCTTATCTCATGCAAAAAAAAAAAAAAAAAGGTTAGTCATACTCTTGGTTTCACCCACTCCCATCTGTTTAGAATAAGAACTAGCAGAGGGAGGAGAAACTCGTAGTTTGTGTAAGGGGCCACAATTTTAGTGTTTAACTGGCTCTGCAAGTCAAATGTACAGTAAACCCACTCTCCCTTATACATCCAGTACAGAGAGAAAAGGTGCTGCTAGAAATATAAGTTGAGATTTAGCTCCACCGTGGGGGCCATACGCTTTATGATCACGCTCGCCTTTTACGGGAGACTGTTCAAGCTCTCCAGGGCTTGTTCTTTTGAAACGCACTTCATTCCTGTCAGCTCTGGCTGGAGCATTAATGAATCTCAGAACGAGCAGGGAGTGAAATGAAATGTGTTCAAAATGTCCATTCCTTACCCATATAGTACATGCTTTATGGTTTTCAAGCAAAAACTCTTCATCGTAAACAAGTCAAAACGTCACAGACAACGGCTGCTCGCTGAGTTTATCGACTTTAACAGTCTAATTTCACAATGTCCTGCTTTGATATACAGCTCAATTCCGAATGGGAAATGTAATGGAAGTTTGGCGTCTGTGTTGTAGCTAGTTTATTTGGGCATGGTCCAGCGTGTTGTGAGCATCCTGAACCAAGGGCCCTCCGGGGTCCACTATAGTGCGTCCCAGTTAGGGGTGCCAGCATAGCTCCTGGTGTATTTCGACAGCGTGTGTGCATGAGTTTGCGAGTTTGTGTGTGTGTGTGTGTGTGTGTGTGCACGCACATGTGAATATGGGTCATGCCTCTGAAATGAGAGTGCCTACGTGTATAAGAGAGAGTAGTGTGTGTGTGTGTGTGTGTGTGTGTGTGTTAGAGAGATAAAGAGAGAGCAGTAGAGTTTCTGACTATTTGTGACACAGGTTTATTTTTATTAACCTACATACAATTCAGAAAGAGTGACTTATTGATTATAGGTTTGATTATTTATGTGTTTAACTGACAAAATGTATTTTTCCAACATGTATCAATGTGTGTGTGTATGTGTGTGTATGTTTTTGTATGAGCACATGTGTATGTGTGTGTGTTTGAATATGGGTCGGCTCGCAGTAACCCCCCCCCCGCCGCTGCAACAACATTTATACAGGAACCAAGCGGCCCTGTCTCGCACCCTCTCAGGATTTCAATGTCACTTTGCCACGTCTCACCATCCACTCCCCTCCTGGTGGCCTAGAAAGTGATCAGACTCACGTGGAAAGCCCAGTGGCCTGGTACGAAGGCTGGAAGGGAGTCTGGGTAGTTTGACGCAGACATGAGCAAAAAATACATCACAGCTGTTGTGAAATTTTTTTTTTTTTTTGATTGGTGATTTTCTAATTAGCTGTTGGATGGAAAGATAGAAGAGTTTTAATGACTTTTTGCCCTTGAAGCCAATGAAATACCTGTTGCATCATTTCAGAGATATCAGAGACATCAGTTAGAAAATAATTACTTTTCCCTCAGTTTTAAAACATACTTTTTAAACTATTTTATCTGATTTAATAAACCACTTAAATTTATGTATTCCATTATTCCATACTTTTACTTATTGGACTAACGAGGTAAGAAGAGGGAAACAGGAAAGAAGATGACAATAAAGTTTAATGGGAAAAACCAAAAACAATTTATAACTGTCCAGTATGATTGTTGTATGATTCATTGTCATTCTCTCAGTTTAATCTTCCAGTGTTTATTTCATTTTTACTTAATTTAATTCCCCTTGCATTATTGTCCAGAGCAAGGGGCAATAATTAAACATTTATTATGTTATTAAGATGCTTATTTGCTTTCTGGTGGAGAGCTGGAAATTAAGTCTGTACGGTAAATGTGAAGCTACTGTCAGCAGCTGGTTAGCTTAGCTTAGCATAAAGAAATAGCTAGGCACATAACCACCTGTTAAATAGCTAATGGTTGTTTTTACAGTTGGGTTTTTGCCATGATTAAACTAATGAAATGTCACCTGTCAGTTAGTTAATTTGGAGATGCTAGTCTGGGATTTTGTTGCCTTCAAACTTAGCCAGGTTAGCTGTTCCTCCCTATTTCTTTGCTAAGCTAAGCTAACTTAGCTGGCGGTAGCTTCATGTTTAGCGTACAGACATGAAACAAGTATTAATCTTTTCATCTAACTTTGCCAGAAATTGAAATGACAGTATTACAGAAATGTCAAACTGAAGTGTTGTGTACACTAAACAGTAAAAATCAACTTCATCATAAAAATCAAAGACCTCAGACTTTGAGATAAACAGAGAAACATCTTAAAGTATATCCATAGTCAAACTATGGCACTATAGAAAAACAACACCTTCATCAGTCTAAAACATTATTATAGTTGCCCTGAAAAAAAATGTGTTAATAATGAAAAAATATTATTTATTGACAGTCACTTTTAACCGTGTTGAACCTTCATAGAAGTCTCGAGCACAAAGTGTGTAACTGTGATTTCCTGCATTCAAATCCGGTCAGGGACAGTCCTCCTCACACCACGTGTCAGATGACCAATAAACAACATAAACTATCGCGTCAAAATGGACACAGAATTGTCACAGTTACAATTTATCTGTTTATCAGTAGATATGACCAGAGGCAGTTGCATGATCTGTGTTCTGTGTAGTTTTGCCGGCATGCACGTGTGCGGTGCCGCTGCCTGCGTTTGTATGCTGTGGAGCTCCGTTGTTGTTGTTGTTGTTGTTGTTGTTGTTGTTGTTGTTCCGGAGGCCAGCCAGTGCTCCGGTGCAAGAGTCGCGGCGACGTGCAGCGACAGCGGCTGAATGTATGATTAATTAAGCGACGCCTGTCCTGCCACAGTCGGCTTTGATAGAGAACAGCTCGTGATGAAACAGAAGGTGACCCACAAAAGAGACCAGAAGCTCAGGGACCAGCGTCAGAGGCATGGGCAGCCGCTCGAACCCACACACACACACACACACACATACACACACACATGCAAACACCTGTTCTTTACAATTTGCATAGCATTTAATTTAGATGCTTGTTATAAAAAACCCACAGACAGTTATTAACAGAGGTGCGTTCAGATCAGGTGAGTGAAATTAGCATGTGACCAATGGCGTGCGCGCGTGTGTGTGTTTTACTCTTATCCTGTGAGTTGTGATGTCTGCTGCAAAACTGAGAGCTGTGTTTCACTTCTAACTCTCCTGACTCCCCTTCCACCCCGCCTGCCCGCCATCTCTCCTCCTCTCTTCTTCTGTTGCATCATCTCTCCATCCCTTGTGTCCTCCAATACCCATCCTGTTATTACATCATATCCCTCCTTTCTACTCCATATTTTACATTCCTTCCCACTTTTTTTCACACCCCTTTATTTCAATTCCCATATGAATTATAAAAACACCGCTCCGCATGTCATCATGGCGTCTCGTCTCCTTTTATTCTTCTGTCCATCCCACTTCCTCCACCTATTTACCATCCCTCTTCTGTCCTGCCCTCTCATCCACCTCTCACTGCCTTCTTCACTCTCCATGCCATCTGTTTCTCCCTTCATCCTCTCCCCACTCCCTTACATTCCCTCCATCCAGGTGAGATGGAGGAGCTGGAGTCCCTGTGGCTGACGGGGATCTGCCACCACGAGAAGAACGAGGTGATGTCCAGCCAGCTGGACGTGGACAACATGGCCGGCGTCTTCTACATGCTCGGCGCGGCCATGGCTCTGTCGCTCATCACCTTCATCTGTGAACACTGGTTCTACTGGCAGCTTCGCTTCTGCTTCATGGGCGTGTGCTCGGGCCAGCCCGGCTTCGTCTTCAGCATCAGCAGGGTGAGAAATTACAAGAAAATACAGCTTTTGTTCATGTTGGAAGCAGATGTGTACGAGTGTGTGGCGCAGCAGAATTACCACTGTTGGAAAACTGTTAATCAGCTAAATATTCAGAATTACACATTCAGATAAAGTCTGTTCAAGACAGAGCCACACATTTAACACCTTGCTTGTGTTTCCAAGCATCAATATCCAGCATAAGCCCGGTAGTATCACACTTTGCAACCTGGCCCTCTTTCCGCCGTGGCTGATACAAATAAAACATCCGCTTCCCTGCAAACTTCCGTACAGCCTTCAGCAGCCACTCCGCCGTCTTTGCCAAAGTTAAAACCAAAGGTGAAAACTTCTGGAAAGTTCATTGGGGTTTCGTTGTATTTTTTTCAAGTGTTTAAATTGCTTGGAGGAGCAGATGAAGAAATCATGTCTTTGAAAATTTGATTACACAACCACAACTGTTTTCTGAGAGCTGATTATTATTGTGAGCGCTCTCTAAAAGCCTAGCACCTCACTTGACTCCTGCTTTAAAAGACGGGTTATAATTCTCCAATTAACCTCTTCATCGCTGACTCCTCCTTGTCTGTAAATTCACCTTCATTTATTCGTCCCTCCATCATCAGCTTTACTCCCTCTTATGTCTCTGAAATGAAAGGGTTCATTGAACGTTGTGAATGAGCTCGTGTCCTACGTGACCAACCAAACCAAATCCTCGCTTCCGGGGTATAAACAGCTATAGGAGCTCTCTCCTTTTGGTTTTTTCGACGCCTAGGCCTTTTCTGACGTCCATGAGGTAAATATTTACAAAATGTTGAGCCAAAATCAATATTTCACTCAACTAAAATCAGCCACAGAACCGGTGAGGGTAGATTACCGGATCCCAGGGGACCAAAGTCACCCCCGAGGTATTTGATTTGCATTCCAATTGTTTTGACATGGCTCCGGTGTAATTCACTGTGTGCCTCTGAAGGTGAACCGCTGCGGGCTAAACCACGTGGCTAATTTACAGCACACACACTGCTGCTCTCTCTCTCTCTCTCTCTCTCTCTCTCTCTCTCTCTCTCTCTCTCTCCCATTTGATATGCTGGTGTCGTGCCGGCGCTGCTTTGTGCAAGACAGCAAGGCTTCAGAAAACCCCCCCCCCCAAAAAAAAAAAAAAAACCAACATAACATTTTCCCCTCTCTGCTCTAATATTACGCTCCAGTGCCCAACTTTGATTATTTTGTATGGTGTTAATTTTATGTCGTTGCTGCTGCCTTGTTTACGGTTGTGTGTGCGTGTCTGTGTCTGTTTGTGTAGAAGCAGCACAAAGTACCAGTTGCTAAAATGTCAGCTGACTTCTCATTTCCAAAGACAGGCTGCTTGGCGTTGTTTTTGATTATTACACCATTATAATTTGTATGGGAACTGGATCTGCGAGCAATTTATGCTTTGTATAACATTCAGTGATTGCTGTCATTTACAGAAATTACCTCTGTCTTTGCTGCAGTGTGACAACATAAATGAACAATGGGCTTCCACAAATAAAATCAAATGAATCACAACGTTAAAATATTCATCGAATGTTCATTTGCATATGTGGCACAGAGCTCGGGCATTATGAAACAACAGCAGTGGAAATTATCGTTTATTATCTTTCCACAGTCCTCGGCCACAGCGTCACATTGTCTCTCTCTCTCATTCGCTGGAGTGTTGTCTCTCCAGCTTCGGCCGTTTCTTCCCTTTTCTTTTCTCCTTTCTTGCGCTGCCACTCAGATTGATTCCGCTTTTTTAATTTCACAGCATAATCCAATAAACTTTATTGTTATTGCCGCAATTAACATTTAGGCCCGGCAGTGTAAAAAATGAGACATCTGTCATGGTCGGCGTGAGTCACGTGGCTTCAGTCATGGCTTCACGGTCGGTTAAACGCTCCCTCCCTCGGAGGGGCTCGGCGGCTTTGTGAGCGGCTCTCCCCTGGCTACCTGCTCCTCCAGCTCCCACCTGCAACACTGAAACAAATTAATTATATCGATTTAAAAAGCCTCTAATGACTGTAGAACGGTAAATGTATTAGAGGTTTAATCACCCCTCTTCTCGCAGCCCTCACGTCGCATCATGACTGCGTTCATTTCCATTTAGCACCATATACTTGCACCTCACACAGGCGGTATTAGAGTATAAGCTGCTGCATGTACAGTAGTCGTCTATATGCAGCGGTACATACGAGGCAGCTAGTTATTTGTTGATTTCCTGCCTCTCTGTACTGGTGTAATCACTTATAGATTTTACTGTGATCCCCCGGTGGATTGAAAATTTTTAGGAACCCTCAGGCCGCAATTATTGCTATTCACACATTCTGTCCAAATAACCAGCTACTGTAGCACCAGGCCGGCAGCAGTCTGCCAACTGTTACAATATGTGGGCATGTGGAGTAGACAAAATCTGCTGCCGAAGACGAAGCAGCAATGGCTTTGTTAAATGTCCAAGATTTGATGCACTCCAGTATTAACTCTGTCCGTCTGAGTGCAGTGCGAGTGTGTGTCTGACCTTGCCCTCCAACACCGCCACTGCTCAATACGACACAATCTTGAGATCTACACAGGTGAAAACCTAATGGGGAAAGATAATCCTCAGATTAAGGTGGATGCTTGTGGGGGGGGGGAAGAAAAAAAAAATTCATCCCAAGATGCGATTATGTCATAGATCTCACGGGAGGGAAGATCAGCGACAGATTCAGCAACAGGTGGGGGTGTAATCAGGACAATAAAAGAAGAAAAACAAAAGAGATGAAGTGGTGACAAATTATACAAACAGGCAGATGGAAAAGAGAAACAGAGATGAGACGGATAAGGACCAGACAAACACTGAAAGATGTTCGAAGTGGAAATAATATCACGCAGGTGGGGGAATACATTCGTCCAAATCCCAGATGGTTCAAATACCGTCGAGTCACTTTGTATTTATGTTAACCTCTCTCGCTTTTAGCCACTGTCAAGCTTTACATACTTGGCTGTTAACAGACTGTGAAATTGAAAGAAGTAATAACATTATCTATAAAACCCGGAGTGAGGGATGAAGGCCTTTCTGCTGCAATGCAGGCACTGTCCGCGCAGCTAATTAACTAGCAGAAACGAGTGGCCAGGGGAAGGAGAACCAAGGGTCAACGAGTCATATTAGCGGATAAAGGGAGGAGACGGGGAAGAGTCGTAGCTTAACAGTGGAGAATATCTGACAGCCGCTGACCCCTAACCTCTCGGCAGGGTCCTGACCCCCGCAGTGGAGAGCAGGGCGTAGGTCGGCTGATCTTTGATCTCTAACAGTGGGCAGCGTCCCTTTATTTCCTACAGCCATCTACAGACGTCCAGGAAAACAGAGTAAAATCATTGTTTGGAATTGATCTGATCCTTTACCGTCCCCATCTGTCACGCGCTGGTTTGTTCTCCTCTGTACATCCATTTTTTATCTGAATATTGTATCGTACATCACTGAATGCAAATGGGGCAGTTCATCTTTCTGTCACTGTGACGCTCAGCCGGCGTCTCCTCGGCTTGGCCTTTATCTTCAGAGGGGATTGTGTTGTGGCCGGTGGCTCCGAGGGCCAGTGGAACTGAGGTGTTTAATAACTGCCGGAGGATATTGTCAGCTGAATTCTAATCACATTGATTAAAGGTATTGACCAGCGAGACTCGAGGGTTTTTACGGCCTCTTTGCCTTTATCAATCATCCTCCATCCAGCGACACGATCCTCTCTGAATCTTCATGCTGTGTGCTCGCTCGCACACTTTCACTTTATCTCCACTGCCTATAAATTACATGTGCATACTGTACAGTGTACAGCACTTACTGGGAAAGGTATTGACAGCATCAGCAGAAAGAGCTGCTCTCACTTTACCTCATCAAGAAAGCAGGGGCGGGCGGTGAATGATAAGAGTTGACGTTGTGCAGCGTTTAATGCCGTCTCCTGCCTGTGTCTCCCCCTCACAGGGCATCTACAGCTGTATCCACGGGGTGCAGATTGAGGAGAAGAGCAGCTCGGCGCTGAACTCCCCGTCGGCCACCATGAACAACACCCATTCCAACATCATGCGCCTCCTACGCACCGCCAAGAACATGGCGTCCCTGTCCGGGGTGAACGGCTCGCCGCACAGCGCGCTGGACTTCATCCGACGCGAATCCTCCGTTTACGATATCTCCGAACACCGCCGCAGCCTGGCGGGCCACTCGGACTGCAAGGCTCCGTACCTACCAGAAGACAACATGTTCAGTGACTACATCAGTGAGGTGGAGAGGACGTTTGGCAACCTCCACCTGAAGGACAGTAATCTGTACCAGGACCACTACCTGCACCACCACGGCTCAACGCTGGGGCTCAGTGGACCTCCTGCCAACCGGCCCCATAGTTTGGGCAGCGCTAGCTCTCTGGAGGGCGGCATGTTCGACTGTGACAGCCTGGGTGGAGGGGTGGCTCCTATTTTCACCACCCAGCCCTGCTCAGCACTGACCCACAGGAACATGAGCAAGTTTGACCTCCTGTCCGGACAGACTCCTCCCTCCGGCCAGAGCTTCAAGGGAGGCCTGCCAGACCTGTACGGGAAGTTCTCTTTTAAAGGAGGCGCCTCGAGTTCCACCTTCATCCCTGGGCATGGTTACTGTGGAGGGAGAGGAGACGACGATGGGAATATACGCTCCGACGTCTCTGACATTTCCACGCACACGGTCACTTACGGAAACCTGGAGGGCAACGCCAAGAAGCGCAAACAGTACCGAGATAGCCTGAAGAAGAGGCCGGCCTCTGCCAAGTCCAGACGGGAGCTGGACGAGATTGAGCTGGGCTACAGGAGGAAACCCTACCACATCAGCCACCACCACTACCACAGCCACCGCTCCACCTCCCCGCCACTTCTGCCCGCTGACCGCAAGAGAGGAGGAGGAGGAGGTGGAGGAGGAAACAACGACGGGAACTCCTATATCTTCAGAGAAAAGGAGAGCGTTAGGGATTTTTATTTGGACCAGTTTCGGCCCAAAGAGGGCGTCCCTCAGTGGGAGCATGTGGACCTGACAGACGGCCCCGGGAACAGAGACGGGGGTGTGGGGGCCTGCACCACCCTGGTTCCAGTGGATGACTTTCTTAAGAGCAAACCCAAAAAGTCCGATTCAAAGAGCGGGGGAGGATCTGGGCTGGCGGGGGGAGAGTGGGAGTGCAGAAACTGTCGGGCTAGCGGCGGAGGAGGGGGCAAGCAGATGTCCATGCATGGAGGGGGTGGCGGCGGGTATGGTGGTGGTATGAGCTGCGGGACCTCGGGAGGCGGAGGAAACAGCCGCCCCAGCTCTGCCACCTGCATGCGCTGCGAGGGCTGTAAAAAGACAGGAAACCTCTATGATATCAGCGAGGACAACAACCACCTCTTGGAACAGATGGGGGGAGGCAAAGGTGGGGGAGGAGGAGGAGGTATGGGCGCAGGCCCTCAGTCTCAATCTCAGGCCCAGCAGAGGAGGAAGAGCGGAGGATTCGGCAAGCCACTTAGGCGGCAGCACTCCTATGACACATTTGTCGACCTTCAGAAAGAGGAGTCAGGTGGGATGGGAAGTTTGATGGGGGGTCTAGGAGGAGGCGGAGGGATGAGCGGTCCAGGTATGGGAGGGATGCTGCCCCCACCCAGGAGTGTAAGCTTGAAGGAGAAAGAACGCTACATGGAGGGCACCAGCCCCTTCGCACACATATTTGAGCGCCACGGGGGCTCGGAGAGAGAGAGGGAAAGAGACAGGGACCCGTTGTTTTATGGAGGTGAGGGCCGGAAAGGACCCGGCTCGCCATTTGGTCTGTTTAGAGGCGGAGACGGCCTCCACCGCCGCTCCATCGGAGAGAGAGACATTAGAGACAGGGACAGGTCTTTGATGGAAGGAGGAGGTGGGGCAGCGTTCTCTTTATCCAAATCCCTTTACCCCGACCGGGTAAACCAAAACCCCTTTATACCCACCTTTGGGGACGACCAGTGTCTGATGCACGGAGCCAAACAGTATTACATGAAAAAGCAACAGCAGCAGCAACAAGTTGCCAAAAACAGCCGAAGTGACTTCAGGGGCCAGATGAGCACGACGTCATACCTGCCAGCGTCTGCCACGGCTGGGGTGATGTCCAACGTAGCCCCCCGGTTCCCAAAAGAGCTCAGCCTCGGTGGAATGAACCACCACGGCTCCATGTTGGGGGTCGGCCCCCCACGTCCCTTCAATGGAAGCAATGGCCATGTGTACGAGAAACTCTCCAGCATTGAGTCTGACGTGTGAGAGAGAAAGAAAGGGAGGGGGAGGAGGAGGAGCGGATGAAGGCGAGGGAGGAGGAGGAGGAGGAGGAGAGGAGTGGAGGCCTGCAGTGTTAGGAGATCAGGGATGATTTTTAAAGACGCTGTCCGCACACTGCAAACCGAGCCCATATTGAGACAGCAAGATGAGAGACAGAGAGGGAAGAGACTGTGGAGTAGAAAAATAAGATGAAAGACAAATGGAAAAAGTCTTGATTATTTTTTTTTATTTTTTTTTGTATTTTCTTTTTTTTGGCAAGAAAATGTGGGTTAAAAAGAAAAAATCAGGACACTCTGAAACGGCCAAAGCTACTGTACTTTAATGTCCAAACACAGTCGATTAACATTCCCCTCGAGCTCACAGACGCACTCAACGCAACAAGTCCATCACCTCCTGCACCAGTGAGGCAGAAGTCAGCGCGCTCGGTTATTATCGCAGAGAGAGAGAGAGACGACACCTCGCCTTGGTTTGATACTGGACGTGTGACGGCCGTCCGAGAGCTCCCGCTGAGGGGGCTCATGAGGAAAGACTGCGAGAGCGCAGAGAGAGAGAGAGAGAGAGAGAGAGAGGGAGAGAGAGAGAGAGGGAGAAGCGAACTGCCCATCTGCCCCTGTGTCACAACGGAAGAGGAGACATTGTCACGGTTACCAGAGCCGCGACACAAGAGATGACTAGTGCTTCTCTCTCCTCCTCCTCTCTCTCTCTCGCTCGCTCTCTCTCTGGAAGGAGACAGCCCGGCCTGTCCATCTCTCTCTCTCTCTCTCTCTCTCTCTCTCCGTCATCCCTGCGTCCCACTCCTCTGTTCTCCCTCTCTCCCCTCTTTTTCTCTCGCCCCCCCTCCCGCTCTTCCTCCTCCTCCTCCTCCTCATCCCTGACGCCAAAAGAGCCGATCTTGTTTGCTATGAGAAATACAATCAAGAATGATAATAAGATATTCTTATAGAAAAAAACAGGGTATAAGAACAACAATAATATTGATAACATTGTGAATAACAAAGATGTTAGTATTGATTATGATAACACAGCTTATGATATCACTTAAGTTTTTCCTGTTTTATGTTCTGTTGGTAGAATATTTCACTGCTGTTTCAGTATCTGCCGTCGCCCCTGGTGGCAGCAGGAAGGTTGTTCTGAGTTCAACCAACAAGCCAGAAAGACTGAGTCCTTAACTCCTGTTTTTCTGTTTTCTGTAGAATATTTTACTCCATGCTCATTCATTTATTTGCTCCTCTTGGAAAAACCGGATCTGGAAGACGCGTTTTGAGCTGACAGATCCTTACTTGATGTTTCAAGACATTACAAATCAAGCGCACACACACACACACACACACACACACACTTAAACACAAACAGTTTTTGTCGGTCTGAACTTGTGTTACTGTGAACAACACGTTTTTTCGTCAGAGGCTGAAGAAACTGAGAGGAAGGACGTGCCTTAATGGTCTCCAGTGGATGAGTCCTCCAGTTCACACGTGGTCCTCGACGCGACGAGCACCGGGACGGACCAGCATGCTCTTAGGCTGCTGCTGCGGCGTTCTCTTCTTTCTTCACATTTATTGAGCCAAAACTGCAGTAAACATTTTACGGCAGGCTTGAGACGCCGCACCCCGATGGTTTAGATACTAGACGCCGTTGGAGATGTTTTATAACTTCGTAAAATAATTTCATATGTCAAGTATGGGCAGTGCTTTATGAAGCAGTTGTATTCAGGATGTCCCACTGTCACGGATAGACCGATGGGTCTCACTTCACAACACGGCAGCCTTTAGACCACTTCTTTTATTCAGGTTACATAACAACAGTCACCAGGCACTTACTTTTTTCAGGCCTCTCACTAGTATCTCGTAGACGGCATTACTTTTCACTCACGTAAGCAGTCTGAGAGGCGCGCACAGGAAGCTCTGTCCGGACAATATATGCACTGTCGTTTATGTAGTCCAAATGCTACGAGATGTGTAGGAGAAGTGTTGTTGCCCCATGACAATGATGCTGATAAAAGCTTGAGCCGAAGGAGGATGTCTATTTGAGAGAGGCCTCTTGAACACTGACTGAGGCGTCAGTAAGGCGGCCATCTTGCAAAAAGCTTTTAAGGCTTTTTCTTTTTTTTTTTTTTTTCTTGACTAATGTAGATAGTCTTTTTAGCTGAAGAGGCCTCATTTATTGCACAGGACCTTTTTACTCAGTGTAGGTTCAGGCACTCAGTAGACATGCCTTATCATCCAATCACCCATCCCTCCACCCCCTCCACCCACCCACCCCCCCCCCCCCCCCGCAGCTGTCTGATGTACTCCATCATATTAACTGTTACAGAATAAGGAAGCCTCTATTAGTTATTTAAAGGTTTGATCTTCGATTAGCTGCCGGTGTCAGAAGTTCAAGGGCTGCAGGAGATTGTGCAGGAGTGCTGGCCTGAGACTGGAGCTGCTGGAGGGTGTAGAGTGTGATCTTTGTCAGTGCGTTCTTCTATCTTATACCCGCATCTAAATGCACCAATGTAATAGGTTAGTGTGCGTGTGCGTGTGTGCGTGTGTGTGTGTGTGAAGGAAAGCAAGTCACGATTGAATGATAACAGCTTACCCGCCACCCCTCCACACCCCCACTAACCTGCTTGATAACTATTCATAAATCCAACAGCCTCTGTTAACACTGTCCAAGTGAGACTGATCGAGTTAGCCTTAAATCAAACAGAATCACCCCCCCTTCCCACCAAACCCCCCCACCCCCACCCCCCCAACCCACCCCCAATAAATGACTCTCCCAATAAAATACATTGGGATCTCTGGAATTTTTAATACGCACACATTTTTGAAAGTCAGGTCAACCATTAATCAGCGATGAAGGTTGTGAGAAGGCGACGGGGAGAGCGAGGGGAAACGACGAGGAAAATCAGAACGGAGCAGAAGCGAGACGTGGGATGGAGCATCAATCAGTGTCAGCATTAGTACGTTCAATCTTTTCCTTGTAAATAAATATATTTAAACTCTTTTCACTTTGTACAGTAAACAGACAGACAGGATGTAACTTTCAATATGTTTTACAAGCAATTTAAGAAATAAACAAAACAATAATAAAAAATTCATAAAAAACAAAAAAAACACATGAACAAAAATATGCAAAAATATAGTTAAGACACAAATTATTACTAATCATAAGTGATATAATTGAACCTCTTTTTCTTTCAATCTCATGTTTACTTGATTATGATAGTTTACCAACCAGTATACTGATTTATGTTAAGAATTATGCTTTTTCTTATTTTTCACTAAAGTGTTTGGAAATTGGAGGATAATGCTTATTTGAGGTGTAGACTTTGGTGATAAAAGGGGAAAGTTTAGTTTTTAGGAGTCCTTTGCTAAGTTTCCGTTGAATTGTGTTAGATATTCTCTCTTTTTAAGGTAAGCTCTTCTTCATGCTTTTTGAGATCAATTCAATTTATCTAACACATTTACTAGTAATACAATATTACATGTATACATAGAATGATAATTTTGCATATAGAGGGCAGTATATTGTGATCCTTCATTTTTAACACCAATCCTTTGTTAAAAAACTTACGAGACATTTGTGTTTTTGTTTGCCCCGTTTTTTTTTTCTTCTGTTTTTCTTTTTTTTTTCTTTTTCTCTTTTTTCTTTTTTGACCTGGGCTCTAACGGTGATTGCACACAGAAATTTAGAGCCATAAGTCGGCCCGGCCTATCCTGTTCCCCTCTACGTTGGGATAGAGCATCACTGTGGTAAACAGGAAGATATATACATACGCACGACACGACGCACGCACGCCCACGCACGCATATAAACACACGCAACACACGTGCACACACTATGAACACACGCCGAAGCACACCTGGAGATTTCCCAGTGTTGATTTGTTAAACTATTGCTGAGGATTTCAGCACCAGATACGATGAAGTTTCATCTACTGACGAATCCATTTGAAGCTGAAATTGCATTTTGCAACCCTTATTAAAAGTGGAAACATTGTTCTGTCATGTTTCATTTTATGTCGAGCTTCGCTTCAGGGGAATCAACTTGTTGTTGCTATATTTTACTCACATATTTACTAAACTGTGTTATTTGACAGCTGCAAACACTTAATGCTTTGGATTCTAATTTATTTTGTGCAAACTTTGGTGCATGCTTGTTCCCTCTGTATGAGACAAGTACTAAATTTGTAATTTTTGTTGTGTAACATATGCAATTTTGTCCCCAATAGCAGTCAGGAATTATTTCCGCCTGCTCTTCTTCTGTGTGCTACTGATTCCAATAAGTCTCTAATAATCTTCTCCACAGCCCTGAGAGAAGAAATTCATCTCTCTCTTCCTGTTTTCTTCTCAACTGCTTTCATGTCTTGAGGGTTGATTGAACAAGTGAAAAATGTATCCATGTGCACATAAACTCTGTTAGGTTTGCATATTTTTCACACAACCACCATGTTTATTCTCCTCATTTGCAATAAGCATTTGTAATTACTGTACACTGTATGTGCCCAACCACATCAGTTCATGTCGTTTTTTTTTTTGGGGGGGGGGGTTTGTTTGTTTTTGTTTTGTCCTGCACTGGAAGGCGAGCTAGGGCCGAGTTTACAGCTACTGATGGGAAGCGGAGGTGCACCTGACACTGTGGTAAACATGCTATCATCAGGCCTTCACCCACCTCCAGCTGCTCCGCTCTGCTCTGCTGTGCAGCCGCATGCGCAGGTCGCCGGGACAGCGGAGGAGCAGGGGCTCGTCAGAGTCTTTGTTACCCTTAAGGCCAGGTTTGGTTCCAGCCTTCCTTCTCTGCACACGAGCATGCCACAACACATTTACTCAAACGCTTCATGTAGAGCAAAAACACTGTGTCACTTTTTCTTTTTCTTTTTTTTTTTTTTTTTGAACAACACAAGAAAATGGCTCGTGGAAAGTTAGTGGGCTGGAACATCCTGAAGGTGGAAGATGTAAATACCACCTCAGCTGACGTGTGTTTATCTGTCAGGAGAATTCCTGACACATGGAACCAAATAACAGCGTGACGTGGTCGGCTGCAGGGATCGAGCGCCGCTTCAACTGACGCGTGAAAATGTATTTTTGCATATTATTTAGTATTTCTTTCTTTTTTCTTTTTTTTCTTTTTTTTTGAGGGAAGATATTGACATGTTTGTTCATGGAAGACTGAGTTGTAACTGCTGATTTTATTGATTTATTTATTTTTTTATTATTCAATGAGGTCACTTGTGTGATTTTCATCTATGCAGACAGGAGGAAATTATACTGTGAATATGACTGACCGTGTCGTGAAGTCCCATGTGATTTTAGCAGTTCACCCGAATCCATTACACAAAACTTGTTTACTAATATTTTAAAGTTCTTATCTGTGTGGTACGTGGATTAATATGTATTGATATTGGCTTATATTGATGCATACAAACTTTTTGTTATTAAATTGTGTACAGTTTTATTTGTTTTGTTAATATTGCTGTTTTCCATCTTTATCATCCATGTGACAGGTAGAGTGGATGCGCTTCACCTGGATGAACTGATGATAACATGACATAAGGGGTTGCTCCTTAAATGTATTTCAACAAGGTGAACAGGTTTATGAAAAACACATCTTCACTGAGAGCTGCACATAGCCCTGATTAAAATTTACTGTGGGTTGAACAAAAAAAAATGTAACATATGAATAGTATCAATTGTATACATAAATGATAAACATAATTATTCTTGGCCATTCTTTTTCTCTTTTTTGTGGCCCTCTTTTCTTTGAAATAATACCAAAATTTTTACACCATACGAACAAAAACCACACAAAACAAATAATTGTACAGGTTGTGTAAGATACTGAATATTGGGGGAAAACAATTTTACCTTCTTTTTTTTGTATGGAAACGATCAAAGTTAATCTCAATACAAAAATTAACCACGTCATGACAAAAATTGCAAAAAAAAACATCATTAAGGTACTTCTAATAAGGATAATACTGATATCTACAATTATAAGTTGCTCAATAAGACTATTTCTTTCTTCTTTTGTTACACTGATGAACAAATGAAGTGTTGAGTTATTAATTAATATAAAACAACTATACAGTTTCAGCGCATATGGCATACGTGAGTCTCTTTTTAAGCTTTCTCTTGTGCTTACCTCTGGATTTTGAAGTGCTGTGAGACGCACATGCACAGACGGTCGCTGAATTCGTCTGATTCGGCTGCTTCATTGTATGGGCCCCGAAGAAATGTTCCCCCCTTTTCTTTGCATCGCTTGTGCATGTCTCTCTCACGTCTCAGCAGTTTTTGACTGGGTCTGTCTGCCCACTGTAAGTGAACACACACACACTATTACGTGTAGTGTCACACACACACACTACACACACACACACACACACACACAACACACACACACAAGCCAGTCCTGTCTGGCTCTCTAGCTTCTTGTCTTTAATCTCTCTCTCTCTCTATCTCTCTTTCTGAACACACACGACTCTTCGTAGAGCATGCTCTGGTCTCTCTCTCTCTCTCTCTCCTCTCTCTGCCTCTCCTCTCTCTTTTTTCGCTTTCTTTTCACAAAACACATCTTTTGTAGTGCTCTCAAAACAATGATTCTTTCCCGCACACACGAAGCTGACTCTCTCTCTGTCTCCTGGCCGGCCGCAGTCTCCTGTGGGTGGGTGCGGGTGGGGGGGGTCTGCTGAGAAGACCAGGGCCCATATGGGTGACTGGTATGGTGGATATGGTTTGGGTCTGGGTCTGTCCCTCTAACAATCCACACTGCTGCTGGCGCTACTGCACAAGCCTCGTCTGATGGCGTCCAGCCCCCTCAGGCTCTCTCAGGCTGCTCTCTTCACCCCAACCCCACCTACCCACAACCCTCACCACCCACCACACACACACACACACCCATCATTGCTACCTGCGCTGGACTGCGCAGCAGTAACAGTGGACCTGTGTCAAGTAAGATATCCCATTATGCTTTTCTTCTCCTCGCGCTCAGGCACAGCTGCTGTGTGTCTGAAAGTTGAAAAACGAGGCCACCGTTTCAGTTCAGCACAACACTGGTGGGTGTAACAATGTTATGCTCTTTTTTTTTTCTTTTTTTTGTTCACCTTTATTTAAATCAGTACATCAACGTGAGATTGAGGATGTCTTTTCAACGAATGCATAATAATTATCTGAGGTCGGGAGAGCGGGACAGGTTGGAAAATAATCAGGATGATGGAAAGTAAATGAGAGAAACCCTCCTGTCTAAAGCAATTGCCATCAACTGTCATTTGAGAAGTGGCATTTATCTTCCAGCAGTCTCCACTGCTCTTTCATTTATTTTCAGTTATATTGTTGCTTGTACTGAGCAGACTCCCTTGAAACAACATGTTTATTTAAATGTATGAATAAA
Source organism: Seriola dumerili (assembly GCF_002260705.1). Classification (NCBI taxonomy): domain Eukaryota; kingdom Metazoa; phylum Chordata; class Actinopteri; order Carangiformes; family Carangidae; genus Seriola; species Seriola dumerili. Next base: position 2,368,214 of record NW_019174368.1, read on the forward strand.
CATCAGGAGGATACAGGCAAAACATCCCAGAGGAAATCAAAGCTAAAAAAACCATGTGCATTAGCTCGGCCTGCTAATGTCAGGAGATGTATCCCTCTTTTTTTTTTTTTTTCTCTGTAGGATTCCATGGTTGTAAGTTGTAGAACGTACGAACGGCAGGGTAGCTTGAAATTTGAAATTAATGCTCACGGAGATGAGAGATGAAGATTGGAATATTGCAGAGCTTTATTGTGGGGCGTAGTGATTAGCCTGTTCTCAATGATGCTTTTTTTTTTCTTTTGACTTTCTCTCATCACAAAAACAACCACTCAAATCCAACATACCAGCCGTGTAAGTTTTTCCCACCGTTGTGAATGAGCTTGGTTTCGTTGCAAGGCTGTAAATTTTTAGGTTTTGGCATTTTAACAAGCAACAATCTTATCTGAGTGACTTAAAGATGCATTAAGATTTTTACTGCCACCACATAGTAACAAAAATGACCACGATATATCTGCATGGGGTTGATGTTCATTCGATGCCAATGAGCTCACCGCTTACCTTTGCCAGGTATCATGAGGACACTTTTCACACTCCCCTCTTTCCTCTGCATACCCCCACCACCCATCCACCCCCTTACCCCTGGCATTATTCAGCTTGGTGGATAAGACGAGGACGGGTTGCATGCGTGAGTAAAACCAGCACACAAACACAAAACAAGTTCTTATTTTTGGCTTTTTTTTGATCGCATCAAAGTGTCTGTGGCATTTCTGCATTTGTGATGTCAAATCAGCTTTCCGTCTCTCCATGTTATGCCCTGAGATTTAGTGCATGGTCCTGTCGTCAGCATCGAAGCTCTGGTCGCAGACCCTGTACCATGTTTACGGGATTTCCCTGGCCCTCAGTTTGAGGGTGCGGAGGTGGAGAAGAAAAGTCAAGAGGAATTCACCAAGAATCATTAGGCGCATGCCTCTGGGAACCACCAATGTCTGGACAGCTTTTGAAGCCAGTCCACTTGTAGATTATTAAGATTTTTTCCAAGGACGAGTGAATAACGTTGACCTGCTGACCGCACTGGAGGAAAAGCCCAGTGATCGCCACAGTTTGTCCTCTGGGAACACGAATGTCTCTTCAGCATTTACAGCAAACATCCAGAAGTTGTTGAGATATAATTCAGTCTGAACTAAAGCAAATTGGTGTAAGCCCTGTAAGCTAGCGGCGCTAAAAGAGAGCCTGGCTGTAAGACTGTAGAAGTGAATAGACTGGTGATCTGGGGAAGAGAGAGCTTTTTGAAGGTACAATGAGAGACGAGAGGAGAGAGAGAGAAGGAGAGAGAGAAGAGAAGAGGAGTCCAATTTAGGGCCTCCACCGTAATATTCAGCTACTTTCCTCCCAACAATTAGTGACCGACGAGATGAAGTGGGCTGGAGGGTGTCAGACCTCTCACCCTGCGCTCCCACAGACCAACAGCTAGAAAATAAGGTGTCTGCCAGGGAGCAGCAACAACACGCATTTGAAGGGAGACCATGTTCATTGATACGAACAACACTTCAACTGACTGCGCTGAACGTCCCTGCTGTATGCCTCACTATTCTGACCTACTCTCCTCGTTCTGGCCTTTTTGCCCTGCTAGCCTCCTGCTTCGCAGCGGCCCGTTCTGTCCCCCACCCGGCTATGAATGACGCCCACACTCCCATCCATCATCCCTGGAACAACACACCACAATCCCAATGCTCCCACACACATCCACGAGCTCAAACATTAATTTTTCAGTCACACTGGCAAAGCAAGACTTATTAAATTATTGATGGAGGGGGTGAGGTGTGAGGGGGAAAAAGGATGAGAATCTATTAAGTAAGATAGAGAGAGTCAACGTGTGAAGTTGCACACCACCTCGCGCACCTTAAATGTTGACAAAGGCTGTCAGAGCCACAGTTTTTGTGTTTGTTGTTTAACTGTCTAGGATTAGTCCCGTCGTTGTCGTTGTCCGTTGTCCGTTGTCGTTTCCGTTGTTCCGTTGTCGTTGTCGGTCCCCGGTTTGGAGAGCCGGACGTCTGAGTCCTGACGTGTTGAATTCAGCAGGCCACTCAGAGGCAAAACTTGCTCCCTGTCTGGCCCTGCGGTGTTGCCCTCCCCTCCTGTTCTCCACCCATCACCTGATACTTCTCTCCAACACTAATGACTTTCTCACTCTTGCTCTCCTTCCGCTCTCTTTAACTGTCTTTTTATCCACTTTTACACTCCTCTCTCGTCCAAGGCTCACCTTCCTATTGTGCGTCAGCTTGAATTATAGGATGGAGGGAGAGGTTGTGTGTGCATAATGTGTGTGTGTGTGTGTGTGTAGTGTGTGTGTGTGTGTGTGTTGTGTGGGGGCGGGGTGTCAGGGTAATAAAAGAAAGAGAGAGCTCTGTGAAGTTATGGATCGAGTTCACTGGATTATGGAGAATGGGAGAGAGAGGGAAGGGAGAGAGAGCGAGTATGGAGGGAGAAGAGGGGTAAAAAGGAACAGATGACGGTGCTGCAGTACTGTAGGCTCCATGATCCAGCAAAAGCAAGTTTCTTTTTCTATTTCAGTGACACAACTCACTTTATCCTTGAAAACTTTAGACTCCAGGAGAGTCATTTGTTTGAGAAAATTGCTCAGCTTTTTTTTCTGTGTCTGTGTCTAACTATCTACAGCAGCACTCTCTCTCTCTCCTCCTCTCTCTCACTTTACATCTCTCATTGTCCGTCCCTTCGCTTTCTGCTCTGAAGAGTATCTTCAAGTACCGAGTCTACATTTTTTACAATTACCAGTTTACCTGCAAACAAGATATATTAATGTCAAAGGTCTGGAGGCAAGCCAGTGAAATGTAAAGTATATTATTTATACAGTGTAGGAACAAACCAATAATGTGTTGCATCTCAGTAAATGTGAGACAGAGGGTCTGGAGGAACCAACAAAGAATCAGATGAATTATTTAAATTTTAACCTAATTCCCTGCTTTTGGTGTTGACAACATGCTGATTACACACACACACACAACACACACACACACACACACAACACACACACACAAATCCACACACTTGCAACACAGCGAACAAAACTGCTCCTATGAGATTTAAAAGGACGCGCGTGTAGGATATTTAGTGGATGCAACACTTCGTCATTATGTTTTTCCTTCGGTGTATAATCACCTGAAACTAAGAATCGTTGTGTTTCCGTTAGCATGGTTAGGCTTAGAGTGAGCTCTGCACAGGGAACTGCCATGTTTGCACTGCCATGTTTCTACAGTAGCCCATCATAATGGACACACCAAACACCGGTTCTATAGAGGACGCTTTTGCGTTTTTTTACGTTCCCACGAAGTTCTATTATTTGTAGATTCTCCTACATGCCTGGAAAGGGAGGGGAAGGGTATCAAGTTGGTTGCAGTCTGCAACGTCACCAACTAGATGCACTAAATCCTAACACACTGTCTTTAATTTGGCTGGGTACTGATTGTTCTTGTGTGTGTGGTGTGTGTGTGTGTAGGAACTGAGCTCCTTGTGGGAAACATCACACATAGATACTGATTTTTCACAGCAGCAGCTATAGACAGCACACACCAGATCTCATGATCACACGGTGGAGAGAGGAGCGAGGTGCCTCATGTGATGTCAAATACACACCACATGCAGGCTGTAGAGTTGTAGCTTTAAGGGATGGCAGTTTCAGTTCATAACGCACGGCGTTCAAAGAGCGGAGAGAGTAAATAGCTGGAAACTGCAGGCGTGTGAAGCGCTCTTTTATCGTGACCTCTAAACGTCTTTACCTTTTGCTGGGTGGCAGACATCATCAATATCAATGTTCACACAGGAGTGAACTTTAATTTGTTTTGTGATTTTTTAAGTTTGATTTGATTCAAGGCCAGAAGTTCACAAATTCCACACCTGATTAAAATTTGGGTGGCAGTACTTTAAGGAATAGTTTTGAACATGTTGGGAAATATTTTTTTGCTTAATCTCTTTCTTGCCCAGAGTCGTTTGAGAGCATGGAACCACTCTCAGATGATTGTGGCAAATGTGAAAGCTACAGCCAGCAGCCGGCTAACTTATGCTAGCTTCCAAAGACTTGGAAACAGGAATAAAATGTTCCAGAATGCAACCATTTCCATGTACAAAAATCTCTCAAACGCACCGCATCAGTATATTAGTGTCAGCAGTTCGTATCCTTTATGTCTCGAGATGGATGAGTTATGTATCAGGGTAGTTTATTATGCTGCGCATGTCATGTTGTGTGCAGCATGTTGAGGATTTCAACCAACATTAACACCTGTCACGTGAAATGATGACTGAGGTTAGCAGACAAATTGTTACTGTTCTCTAACAGAATGATTCAGAGCCACATTGTCAGAACGAATGACAGGTGTGCGACATGATGGGGATGAATGAATCGACCATATGATTCATACTATGAATAGCTGAAGATTTTTTGTACTGCAGAGGCGGGGGGGGGGGTGGGGAGGGTGGAGATTAAGAGAGAGGGGACCAGATTGGAGTGACAGAGACAGTAGCAAGCAAGTGAGAGAACGGGGACCGACATAATGGCAAGACCAAGTGAAGGTGAAAGGAGTGCTGACAGAAAGGGTTAAGAGGAGAGGGAGAGAGATGGATTGCTCGGCAACCAGCAGTTCCAGCGGTTTTCCTCTCCTCATTCCTTTCTACCTAGATATAATGAAGCGCCCAGCGATGATACTGTCATTTTGGCACACTCGGCTGTGACACACGAATCACCACACACACACACACAACACACACACACACACACACACACACACCTCACAACATGTTCGCGATTATCGTCTCCTCTCCCTGTGCACAGAGTTAAGTTTGCAGGCGTATATTAACGTGCGCTGCTCTTATATCCTGGAACAGATTTCTTTCAGAACGAGCATGTGTTTGTCTGATTCTGTGGCAGGCACTTAGAACACAGGATGTCTTTGAAATGAACGGCGTTGCCACATGAGCTTCAATCGCACCGAGCTTAATCTATCGTATTATATGTCATACTAATATCATACTCATATCATCATTAGTTTCCAGGGAATTGATTTAATTTGGTGCCATTCGCTGGTGTTTTCCGGTCTAACCAGCATTTTATATTGACTCATATTGTGTGTATAATGATATAGATGTAATTACACACAGAAATTGAATATTTTTCATGTCACCTGTGCAGAGTGTCTTATTGCTGCTCTGCGGCTGC
>NW_019174368.1:2373444-2373937 GCF_002260705.1 Seriola dumerili
GCTGATAAAAGCTTGAGCCGAAGGAGGATGTCTATTTGAGAGAGGCCTCTTGAACACTGACTGAGGCGTCAGTAAGGCGGCCATCTTGCAAAAAGCTTTTAAGGCTTTTTCTTTTTTTCTTCTTTTTCTTTTTTTTTTTTTTTCCTTGACTAATGTAGATAGTCTTTTTAGCTGAAGAGGCCTCATTTATTGCACAGGACCTTTTTACTCAGTGTAGGTTCAGGCACTCAGTAGACATGCCTTATCATCCCATCACCCCCTCCTCCCCCCCTTNGCGTGTGCGTGTGTGCGTGTGTGTGTGTGTGTGTGCGTGTGTGTGTGTGTGAAGGAAAGCAAGTCACGATTGAATGATAACAGCTACCCCACCCCCCCACACCCCCACTAACCTGCTGATAACTATTCATAAATCCAACAGCCTCTGTTAACACTGTCCAAGTGAGACTGATCGAGTTAGCCTTAAATCAAACAGAATCACCCCCCCTTCCCACCAAAC